>NW_010297558.1:28575-52889 GCF_000700745.2 Antrostomus carolinensis | reverse complement strand
GGAATGTCTACAACCTCACTACTGTCCTACAGCATGAATCTTTGATGTCTACGCAAAGTGTGAGGCCTGTGCAGTTAATGGATATTTTATGCTCATGACTGAAAACTGTGTAGGAAATATATCAATCTGTCGTGTATGACAACAACAATTCCATTTGCAAGTGCTCAGGCTTTTAAAAAAATTCCAAGTCTTACACACTTTTAAAGTTGTTTGGAAAGTATCTAGGATCATAAGGATCTCTACGTACTTTTTCATTAGAATTGCTTTTAAAGCTATCAGCTCAACCTTAATTTTTTTGTTTTGTTTTTAAATTTTATTGAAATGTCATTCTTATAACAGAAATACTCTCTGAGGTTGTTATTCTTTGCACTCCTTTGACTTGGATGTGAGCTGAGCCAACCCAGTGCTGTGCAGCATGTAACAACCAACACTTGGTTACTACATGCAAATCAGCTCTACTTGAGCATCTTCTGCTTGCAGATTTTATTGGGTTTTTGTTCTTTCATATCTGCCAAAGTGTTTCATCCCCTTATGTTTGGCTAATTTTAAAGGTGGTGGCTTTTCAATGCAAAGCATTCTTTACCTGGCAACAGAAGGTATTTTAATGTACCAGGACACTGTCTTCTCACCAGTGGCCTAGCAGAGCTGGTTGTATCTTCATTTTTTATCATGATGTATGGGGTTTAAATGGTGCTTGACAGAGAGCCTATATAAATATGTTTAAGATGCATTGAGTTTGCCATCATCATTTTGAGCTGTCAAGCTCAAAAGCATCCTCTCATGATTTCCAGGACAAGGATCATCACACTCCAAATCATTCAGCTAATGCAGAGGCAGTGGCGAGCTAGGGTGGGAGAGCGCCCTTACAAACGCAGTCCTGGGCATTAGGTGAGTCTAATCGGGAGTGAGAGGATTCCAAAATTTCAAACTCACCCAAGGATTCCCGTCACGCCTCTGGATGTTCTTACTCTTTCGCCTTTGCATGAGAAGGGTGACAAAGCCAGAGGCCAGGAAGGTTCCCTCCTTCTTTCTCAAATGCCATCCACCACTGCAGTCTCCAGTTCCTGTCTAGCTTTTTCCAAGAGCTGGCCTTTCTCAGTGGTGGTGCTGGCACTGCAGTGCAAGGACATCCATGGACATCACTGTCATCCAAACCGTGCATCTCCCAGGGCATCAGGCAGGAGAAGGAACCTTTTGTCATCTGCCAGTTTAACCCAACAGAAAAATATTTCCTTCCTGACACCCAAGCAAGCGAGCAGAGAGACCCGCTGCTCTTGAGAGGGAAGCAAGGGCAGGCTTCTACTTTGCCCCCCCTGAACAGGAGGCAGGGAAGACTAGCGGGGAGGAGAGGCTGGTCCCCGCGCAGCCTGCAGGCTCTGCCTTGGCTCTGTTACTCTGCACATACAGTTGAGTTCACTGCCTGGCAAAGCAGCGTGTGCTGCACTGAGCCAGGGCCACGCAGCAGCAGCAGCTCATCTCTCCCTTCATGCTTTGGCTCCTTCTGCAGCCGAGTTTCTAGTTGAAATGGGCTTCAGGATTTATGGGCAATGCTGGATTCCCAGTCCCTTCAGACTGCTTTCTGTGGGAACTAATAAAGCAGAGCTGAGCTGGGGTTTGTGTTGTTGTTGTTTTTTAATTAAACAGCCTGTTTTAGGTCCCCAGATTTCTCTGTGCTGAGGTTGGTTTTGGTTTGGCTTTTTCTCCCTCCTTCTAGGAAGAAGTCATGGAACAATGTTGTGGCTCCTTAATGCTTGATCCATTTCACTCATCATGCTCTTTCTGGACAGTGTTTGTTTGCCTTCTGTCCAGCCACAGCTTGTGCTCAGCCTTTACAGAAACACAGTCAGCCTTGCCAATAGAGGGGTCTGGTCTTACATCTGCAAACCCCCATCTGCCGTTGCAGGGCAGTTCAGGCTGGCCCAATTTCAGCAGCTGTATGTCAGCTCTGGGGCTGCTCTCCTGAGCTGCCCACTTCCCCAGCAGCCACAGCAGCCCTCCTCCGATGGCAACAGTGCCCTACCTCTGCATCTTGCAGAGCATTCGCTGAAATGGGCCATTTCTGCTAGCAGAAGGGGAGGCCAAGAGAGCGTTCCCAGGGTGCTGGTTGCTGGTGCTGTGGTCACCACATCCCTGGGGCCTGGGAAGGGTGAGGTGTGAGGGGCAGACAGCAACAAGCACTGGGCAGGGAGGCCGATTTTTCTTCCTTTGTGATACCAAGTTGAGAGCAGGTGCAGGAATAGACATTTACCTGTCCAGGATATGGTTGCTGCTCAGACAGCCATGGTGCATCTCCTGGAGGGAAGAGGCACCAGGCTGGATGGGTATGTGCCATAAAAGCCAGACTGGGCTGTGGCTGTGCAGCTGGGCTGTGCTGGTAGAAGCAGGTACACAGCAGACCGGCAACAGTTTTTTGGTTTACAGCTCCAGTGTTTTCTTTGCATTTAGACTTAATTTGTCTTGCCAGAGAATGTTGTATTCTTCTTCAGAGATGAGATAAAGCATTCATCAGAGCCTGGTAGTTTCCCTGATTCTCTTTAGTGTTTTTCTGCTTCTGCTTGATTCTATTAGAGGCTGTTTTAATGAGCACTCATTAAACGCACACATCTCTCTCCAGAGAGCTTAGCAGTGGAATCTCCATCATTTCCACTGCTTCACAAAATGATGCAGCACTTTGTTTTAGTCAAATTAAAAACAGAACAAAATGCTGCTCTGTGTCCCTTTCAATCATCTCACCTTCAGCAGCCATTTGCGAAAAGACTGTTGCTTTTTCTTCTGCTTAGAAGTTATTTTTACACCGTTAAATGACAGCTTAATCATATGATGAAGAACTTCCTCAAGCACAGGTCTTTCCCATGTGTCAAAATATCAGTGGATTCCATATTTAACATCAGACGCAGCTGCACTGCAGCCACAGGTGAAGTTTCCCCTGTGAATAGCTCGCTGTAGTGAGCGCTTCCTTTTGGAAGCTGTTCTGAGACAAAAGTCAGCAGGGCTCTGACCCCCGCGGCGGAAACCAACAGCAAAAATCCTGAACAGCAGCTTAATACCTGTAAAGACGTTGGCATACGTAGAAAGGTCGGGCCACATATAGAATAGTTCAGGCCGTCCATGATAAAGTAGCGGTATTGTTTTCAAAAATACAGCAGCCTTGGCAAACACCTGTAAAATGCTTCACAGCACACGGCAACGTGAGCAGAAAGAGGTCATACCAAGCATGCAGCAAATAATACAAATATCTGCTGCTCTTCCTTCTTGTTTCCCCATCTAAGTGCTTGCTGTGAGAATGCAGCAGATAAGACTAGTGCTCTCTGTCACCGTGCATTTGTGGGATTAATGCCCCAAATAAATTACTACAGTGAATTTAACATCTACTTAAAAGTTCTGAACAATTTCCACTCCTGCAAAAAGGTAGGTTCCATCACATTCCCTGTATGCCTCCCCGCCAGCAGCTTATAGCACCTGGAAGAGCGCACCACCACATAGCAGTTGTAAAGCTTAACATAAAATTATGATGTTGTCAAGTTTACAGTGTAAAACAGGCTGGCATCAGCCTTCTGGTGATGCAGAAGCAAAGAGCAGAACAAAAAAGAGCTGGTAACTTGAAAGGCTTCCAGTAACAGGGTAGGTGAAAGGTCCAGATACTTCACGGGTTCTGTGAAGCTTTAGGCACTGTGCACCACCTCCCCTTGTGCACTGTAGACATGTCTCCAGTCTGAACCAGCAGAAAATCCAAGCAGAGACACAGCAACTGGGAGTTCCTGGTCAGTGGATCAGGTTAAAGGCTGTAAGAAGCCTGAGGTTTACTTGACCCATTAGAAGTTACAAAAAGCCTCATCTCCAACAGGGTTTTGCCCGATGCTTGCTAATGCAGGTGAAGAATGGCTTCATTTTTTCCTGGTGAAGACAAAGCCCAAGAGGTATTTTGCAACCAGTTCAACTGCAGCAGAGGTACCATTTCCTGCAGAAAGGTCACAGGCCATTTGCAGCTTTCAGAGTCAAAAACAATCCTTAAACCTCCAGCTAAAAACCACTGAGCAGCTCCGTAAAGCACTGTAATTGCCCTGGGATTGCAGCAGCCCACTACGAGAACCAGACCTTGAAACCAAATCCCACCCAGGAGAGATTACGGGTTTGTTGCTGATGGTAAAAGCAGAGCACACGTGTAAGTAGAAGAGCAGGACGGGACGCTGTGTGCGCAGCATCATGGCTGGGATATGGGGTTTCAGAAATAAATGGGGCAATGAGCTGGTGCCACGTATTATGTGAGAGCTCGTCCTCTCTAGTGAACTACCTGAAAGGAGGGTGTAGTGAGGCAGGTGAGTGCCTTTTCTCCCAGGTAACTAGTGACAGAACAAGAGAGAACAGCCTCAAGTTGCACCAAGGGAGGTACAGATTGGATGTCAGGAAAAATTTCTTCACGGAAAGGGTTCTCAGGCACTGGAACGGGCTGCCTGGGGAGGTGGTTGAGTCACCATCCCTGGAGGTGTTTAAAAGACGGGTAGATGGGGTGCTCAGAGATGTGGTTTAGTAGTGAATAGGTACAGTTGGACTCAATTTCAAAGGTCTTTTCTAACCAAGCGATTCTATGAACATTGTACAAGAATTCGGGAAGCAACGTGGAAATCTCGATAGCTCTGCTTTCCCTCTGGCTCACCATCAGAAGAAACAGAGGTCTGCAACACTGGTGAGGTATGGAGATGACATGTGAGATGACGGTGACAGAAGAAGTTGGGAAGCTAGCAGGGCACCAGAGAGGGACCCAGCTTGGACAAGGCTGGAGGAAAAGGTTTTAATCTTGATGCCCAAGCTTTGAGCTGGAGAGAGGGCAGACGGGTGGTGAGAGGAGGGCACAGTCCTGGAGGTGCTGGTAGCCCAAGACAACATCGTACCAATGTATAAAATCAAATTTAGCAGGTGAGATGAATAGAGAGGAACTAAGGGGAAGCTTTGACATTTATATGAAATGGACAGACATCTGTGCTTTATTCTACAAGGGCTTTATAATACCCAAATTGTCACCAGGATAACTGAGGCTGATCAACAAATCAACATCACCTTGTTCTGCATTTTGATGTTACGGGATTTGTTTTGTAAACACGCACCCATGTGGAAAGGTAACAGCACAGGTAAGTCGTAGGTGGTTCCACAACAGTCTGGGAGGAGACACTGAAGGAGCTTGGCTCATTCAGCCTGGAGAAGAGATGGCTTCACAGGGACCTAACAGTGCCCACAGGATATTTATCAAGACAAAAGATCCAGGACCTTCACAGTGGTGCATGGTGAGAGGAAGGGAGACAACAGGCATAAACAAATGAAGTTGAGAGTGGGTATAAGGAGAAACTATTTTCCCATCAGGACAGTCAGGCAGTGGCACAGGGTGGCCAGAGAAGCTGTGCCCTTTCTACTAGACAAAGGCCTGAGCCACCTGGTCTGATCCCACTTTGAGCCAAGAGGTTGGACTGGAGACCTGAGGTCACTTCCAACCTGAATTATCCTGTGCTCCTCATGGAGACCTGTGGGTGTCCAACCGCCTTACCTATCAGTCTATGAAAGGCAGACTGAGGTGGAGCGGTTTTTGTTTTGTGTGCCCTAGGAGTCAGTCTGGCCACTAGTGTCCCATGGGGAAACGGCACTGAAAGCTTTGCTAAAGTCGGGGTGAACAGCCTCGCTGCTCTCCCTTGTCCACACAGCCACTTACTCCACCACAGAGGTCACTAAAGCTGTGCTGGCAGTTCCTGATCACCTTCTGGTCCTTCATGTGCCTGAAAATGGCTTACACAGGACTTGGTTCAAAATCTTCCCAGGGCCTGAGCCTGCAGCTCCACATTGTTCCCCTTTTTGGATATGGGCATAAAATTTGCTTTTTTCTAGTCCCTGGGAAACTCCCTTGGTTGCCATGACTTCACAGAGATGTTAGAGAGCATCTTCATGTACTGACAATGGCCTCGAGCTTCCTCCGCACCCATGGGCGCCTGCCATCCGGACACCCTGAGCACTAATTTCCTGAAGGAGGCTGTAGCTCACAGTCAATATGAGGATAAGGCAGACAAATTTAAATGGTGCAGCTTGACACAGTGTCCCAGATTTCATGGTGTGCCAATACCTGGTGGGTTTCTGCGCCACTCGTATGACAGCAGCCTGCCTGTGCACACGGTGGGGCATGAGCCCTGCGGCAGCAACACCACCCAACGAGCCCAACGGATGCAGCTCTTCCCACCACGCTTTGAACTCAGCTTCCCCTGCAAGTGTGAAGATCTAGAAACCAGCCCTGGGCAGGAGAAAAGCCAAAGGTGTTTACCCTGAAGCCACATTTTGAGATGAAGAGCCCCACAGCAGCTGCAAGGGCAGATCAGATATTCCTTTTCCAGACAGACACACAGACACTGCTCCCCGTCAGCAAGCAACACAGCACCACCAGCCAGGCTGCAGGCCCAGCAGAGCAGCCATATGTCACAGCACCCACCTCCTGCCCCTGCTCTGAGCCAGCCCGTCAGGGCCAGGTGTGTAACACCAAGCTTTTTACAGAGCCTTTCCCCCCTGGGAGTGACAAACTCCCTTTCCCTCTTCCTCCTTGCCCAGCATGGCTCCCAGCCCTGGCAGGAGGTGTCTCTGGATATGAGCAGCCCAACCTGCACATTTGGTGCAGGTCTCTTGCTCCGTAAAAGCAGAACCCAATTAGGCTTTTAAAAAATAGATTGCCCCCCAAAACACTCAACTGAATTTTGAACAAAGTTGTCATAAGAAAATACAGGCTGTTCCTCCCCAGGAGCTGGATCGCTACAGCCCACCAGCCCCTCAGTAGTGCTGTCCCTCTCGCTCCCACTTTCCTGTCACCAACCAGTGGCAACAGAAGATACCTGGGTTTGGGCCCCATGGGTCAAATCTGTGCATCAGTGTTCAAAGGAGAACACACTTTGGGAACACTCCTGGGCCAGGTACCTTGGACCACTTCTTCATAAACTGAGTCCTTGAAGGGGAGGTATCACACATGGGAGCTGGGAGATGATCTCCCTTTGGTTTTTATAGCTGAGGTGAGATGAGCCCCGAACATTGCAACCCAGTCTGCTCCCATGCTTGTAGAGTATGTTTTTACATAGTCTGAAAAAGAACATTTAATGTTTTTACATAGGAAAGACTCTGAAAAAAGAACATTCATGGACAGTGGGAGGCTTGAGAACACAAGTTATTTTCCTTACCCAAGGAAAGCTGAAAAGTGACATGAATGTAGCATAGTGGAAACACCAGTTGGAGAAGACAGGAGGCTTGAGGAGCACATGGATCAAACAGAAAATGATGTAACATGAGCTAATGGGCGGAAGCTGAAGCAAGTTAGATCCACTTCAACACCAGGTATGTAAGCAGTGGAAGACACTCCCCAGGAAATGGAGGTCCCCATCTCCTGACATCTAGACTTGCCGATAGGATGGCTTGAGCCAAGCACAAACTACTGGACTCAGCAGAGGAATAAATGGCTGTAAAAGACCCAATAAAAATATTGGTGGTCTGGCTTGATGATCTAGTGGCCATTTCTGGTAATAAACGCCAGGAATCACTGACCCATGGTAGCAGCAAAGCCACGGGCACAGCCTGCACGGGTTACATACTGGATTCCTCTTCTCCTACCTCTTGGCATCAGCTGCCTTAAACAGTAACAAACTATTTCAGTGCCTACATCTGGGGGGAGGGCAGAGGAAGGATGGGTCCCTGGCCATTTTTTTTACTTTTTATATGATGCCCTTCATAATTTTCAGTATTGCCCCGATTATTCGTAACACTGGGCACACACAAAAGATAACACAAACATTTAAAAATTTTAAACGTTACAGAAAGGTCTGTCTTGGGGCATGAGCTTTGGAAATAAATTAAATTAAAATTACATCTGTTTATGTCATATCAGAGGCAGAAATAGTATTTAAAAGAAAAAAATTAACCCTTGTGTGTTGGTCTCCTCAACAGAGTGACCTGAACAGCAGAAGGACCAGAGTTATGACATGAGGCACCATTAGAATTTGGATTCTGAGTGGGAAAAATCTCCCAATACCATTAAAAGCGTATCCTTTGTGAAACCAAATGGCTCACAGTCACTCAGCTCCAGCCCAAGCTGTAGGCATGTCTCAAGTCCTCAGGGACACATCATCTAAGGTAGGACTTTGTGTCTGCAGGGCAGCTGGCACAACATAACCTGGTCCTCACCTTAGAATCGTAGATAACCTATGCTTAATACAAACAAAAAATATAAAGAACAATCACAATTATCAGTTCATCATGATTTATTTCTCTACTTGAAACAATTAGGGAAAATCAGTCTCGGTGGTGTTGACTGGCCCATAATTGCTCTGACATTTGGCTCTTTTGTTCACAGACTGGAAAAGAACCAAGAGCACGTAAGTAACTTAAAGACATCTTGTCCTCCCTAGGACTGAGGCACATGGAGAAGTTTGCACAATTTCTGGATGGAGTGAGCCTTCCAGTCTCCAGGACTACCAGAGCGACATACTCAAAAACACTGAAGTCACAGGGGAAAAAAGGAGGAAAAAAGTCCTGCCACTGCCAGCATCACCAGACAAGTATGAATGCTCATGAAATGAAAATTTTCTATGGCAGCTGGTGTTTTGCTAAACTAATATCTATTCCTTAATACTATTTTCCACATTATCTCTGGCATTATCTCTCTAAATATAATTTTGCTGCAATAATAAAATAAAATACTGCACATCCAGTTTACAGAAATTCCTATTCCCTGCTCTAGCTTGACAATGGATCAAACCGCCTGAGTGAGTGAAGTAACAGCTCATTTGTCACTGTCCCAGATGGTTGTATAAACCACTTGCTAGAGGAGTCCTGTTCAAACTGCTTTTGTAGCTGATTTCAGGCTTTTGTCCTGTTGAAAGGTTTCTTTGAAAGCCTTGAATCTGCAACAAGAAATTGTTCCTGACTTATATTACATGCGTGCTTAAAAAATTTTCACACTCAAAAATATCTGCTGGAAATCTCCACGTAAGACACCTGGACTGATTACAACAGGCCCACCACCATCCTGCCCAGCCAAAACCTGCTCACCTGGCAGCTTCCATCTCCATCAGACTGGGGAAAATAACATTTTCCCAGTTAATTTGCAGTCAGTCACTGGAAACCCGGAGTGCTAAGTCCTGAGCGACATGTTAGCCCACCCTGAAACACAGCAGAGGTTGTCCCACACCAAACTCTCAGCAACTTGCCCTCGGAGGGGTGTGAGGCTGCCGGTGAGGTTCATCGCTCAGCCTGGGGATAAGGAAGGATGGAGGGACGCTTGTCCTAAGGAGAATGTGGGTTATAAACTGTACCAGATTTCATCTTAAAAGAAAAACATTCTTTCCTAACTTTTTATGTAGAAAAGGAAGAACACACACACAAAACAGTGTAAAAAAATGTCCCTCCCCACCACTGAAACCTGGGCTTTCTGACCTGGGCTACTTCACTGGCCACCAAACCCCCTGTGCTTTGAGTAGGAGGGAAGACCCTGGGAGGATGCAGAAAGCGAGACTTGGGAGTTGTGTGCTCACACCACTCCCTGAGTACTTGTGGAAATGAAGGTGCATGGAGAGTTCTGTCCATGTGGAATGTATTCCACAATGGAGAATAACAACAGAGAAAACACGAAGATCCAGATGTACCAGAAATAGTAGCACACACACATTTACATCCATCCATAAGGTGAAGGCCATCCATCACCACTCTGCTCTGTGACAGGAGGCACAGCAGCTGAGGAGGAGTTCCTGGAGGAGCCTGCTTACTGTTCATGTTTCCATAAGTGGCGTCGATGCAATAAAATGAAGTGCAACTTACATACACCCAGCAGAGCTGCATCCACACCAGGTGGGTGTAGTGTACCTGCCACCTGCCTTCTGTATAGCATGAAATCTTGTGTGAGCCAATTCACCCTGCCAAGAGCTGATCATAGGATGCACCAGAGCATATTCCCACTCAAAAGACAAAGAAACAAACTGAAGGAAGAAGATTTGTCTTTATAAGTACAGCTCCCAGGACAGTAGGGCTTTTCCTCAGCTCTATAGCACCAATAAAAAGGAATCACAGACCCTACGTTACTAAAATTACCTGAGACACATGCATATTCCTGCAAGAATTAGGAAAATATTAAAACCAGAGCAGTTAGTAACAGCGCTGCCTCATCTAAAAGATTTGCCTACCAGTGAGAGACACATACATTTTGTAACTCTCCCTCAAGAAGCCGAGCACCAGGGGCTGAAGGATGCCGAAGTGGCTGCGAGGCAGTCCTGGGGTGAGCAGTGGGCCAGAGGTGCCCTCACCAAAGCCCAGGGGGGGCTGTGCAGGACAAGCTGAGGTGCCACCCCCCATTTTGTCCTGGTTTTCTCTTCTTCCCCCATTCTGACAGGTCTCGTCTTCTCCCTTGTTTCTACTTCCTCTCTGTCTCCTGCCAATGTAGTTCAGGAATTAGCAGGGGATGCTTTTTGGCTTCCTTGTCATTACATTTAATTAGAAGACACCCTCGTTTGCTTTGCTTTCGCTCTCCTGTCTGGCTCAGTAATTTGCATTACCCAGGCAATTCTTGGACCTTGTTGAACGTGACCTACCTGAAGTGAGCAGCACAGAGTCACGCTGAAGGCCTGGCAGTGGCAGCCAACAGCTGAAGGAACACCTGTAAAGTCTGGTTAAAACTTGAAAAAAAAACCAAAACAGAAAAATGCTGAACATGCAGTAGGCTTGTGCTGTCAAAGAGCCAGAGAGCATCGCGACTAGGTGGCACACAGAGAACAAACCAGAGCCCTGAGCCCTCTCCAATGAGCGATAAGAAATTTATAGCAGTTGTGCCACAGAATCACAGAATCATAGAAGGGTTTGGGTTGGAAGGGACCTTAAAGATCATCTAGTTCCAACCCCCCTGCCATGAGCAGGGACACCTTCCACTAGATCAGGTTGCTCAAAGCCTCATCCAGCCCGGCCTTGAACACTTCCAGGGAGGGGACATCCACAACTTCCTTTGGCAACCTGTTCCAGTGTCTGACCACCCTCACAGTGAAGAACAATGAATCTACACCTTTTCTTCATGTGCCCAAAATATCACTTGACAGAGAACACAGTTGTTGAATCCCCACCTCCTCTTGGAACAGCACAGCTGTGAGGCGGCAGCTTGGTTTCCACGCTCCTTTGTTGCCAGGCTTTGCCAGTGCTGCTGCCCAGAGCGAGAGCTCGTATCAGATCCTGGGCTGACTCAGTTTTTTGGCTTTGTTGCATATTTGCATCACCAATATCACAACAAATCATCTGCTTTCAGAGACCAGACAGCGTTGCAATGCCATGCCCCTTACCAGTGAGTTAATAAACCCGCGACTGTCAGGTGCTCCAATCACAAACACTTCTCTAATGTATGAAGTAAATCACATTTTCAGGAACAGTTACCTCCTCAGCAGATGCTGAATGTTAAGAGCTTTTCAGATCTTTGCTACAGTAGTACAGACTATGTTGTACCATTCAGATTGCTCTTGACTTCACTTTTGACCATGCCTATTTTTAAGCCACGCTTCTGTGGATGAAACTTCCAACTTTTAGTAGTTTCAAGTGAAATTTCCAAATTCGATGTACACAAGCTTTTCTCCAGGTCCACTCTTAAATTGATCCTGAATTATTAAAATTACTAGTGGGAAAGGAAAATCAATGCATTGCTACGGATGTGTCAAACACACCCTTTGTGGTAGGTGTGTTCACCCAGTGCCCAGCACAGGGCAGCCTCTCACCAGAGAAAATGGATCTTCACTAGAAGTGAATGAAAATGCAGCAAAGCGTGTACACATCAAATCCTAAAAGAGATTCATTGTTGGGAAGGTAATTTAGGAACAGAATGATGAAAAGAAGCCTGTCTGCTGTATTTTTTGCCACCAGTTCACATGAGGTTTTTTTGGTCTAGTTCGTTTCAAGAAACTGCAGTCATCTGGCAGAGCTGAAATGCAAATACAAATTAAAATGTCAGCCCTGGAATTTGTTTTGGCTAGAGATGTATAGAGATAGGGAGATACGATAATTGTACAACTCAGACTCCAGGCCCTTCAATAGATTTATCTGTGAGGAAAACTAAGTAAATTGCTTTGAAAGAAATAACTCATTGAAATAACTAATTAAACAGGTTCCATCTTTAAAAAAAGACACAAAAAACCCACCCCAGTATCAGAATTTCCTTTCTTTTCCATAAAATATTGATCTGTTTAATGGAATTTGCAGCATCTAAAGCTTTCTTCTGTATTTTATTTGCCTAGATAGGGCATGACCAAAGAAATCAAATGATTTCCCCATGACAGCATGAAAAATAAGGAATGCAAAGTAGATACAGGCTTTAAACGCTGCAGTACAGACACAGTTTTACAGAAGAAAAAGCCTGTCTGTACATGTATCTGCTGTACACACAAAAGCTGCATTACAGAAGGTCATTAACCAAGCTGGCTCAACACTTTAATTTCTATTCTTCAAGAAATTCTGAGAAAGCTTTAGTTCAGAAAAGTAATAATTTTGAGTAATTCGCTTGGAAAACATTATATGTATTTTGAAAAAGGTAATTTCTCAAGCTATTAAAATTATTCACCCGAAGAGTCTTCTAAAATGTCACCACGTGCCCAGCACTACCAACCCCAGAGTGAGGCCAGCTGCAATCTCAATGTTCTTTACAACATGAGCTAATGGACAACACACAGCAACCTGCAGCTGTCTTCAATTTGAGTAAGAAATGGAGAAACGGGCTCTGCCTCTGGTTCCCAAGACCTTTCCCAGCAGCAGAAGTGCTCTGGGGTTCTGTCTCAAGGCACAGCAATGATTTGTCTAGGAGGCACAGACACCCCTGCCCGTTTCCCTCACATACTTTTCCTTTGCCTACCTTCTCCAAACCATGCTTGCCCCACTTGCAGCTTGTCCTTTAGTTGACTGTTTGTGCCAGGTTTCTCTGCTTTTGGTACCAGCAATCCCAGCTTCATCCTTTGACTCCCCAGACCCCTCCACTCCCAGCTGTAGTCCCCTTGCCTAGCTGCTCCCCATCCCTTCATGGGCATCATATCACTCCCATCATATCACGCACCTATCCTCCTCTTCAGTCTTCTCACACCTGCTGGTTCTTCTTGCACCTTTGTGAGTTACAGTACAGCAGATTTAAGACAGACCTAACTTCATTGTGCAAAGCTGATTAAAACCAGAGGAGGAAAAAGTGATGTAAAGAGTATGAATAAAGTTAATCTGGACTAATGACTGTACTCATCATACAAAATAATAGAGAGCATCAACGTGGGAGGAGAAACAGCACTGCAACTTGGACTTGTAGAAGCTGCAGAAGGAATGTCAATACTCCAGCACATCATGTTCACTGTGCTCTGCTACTGTGAGTCACCATAAACTGCACAGCATAAGATTTTATGTACCAACTGTGGGCGTTCAGTCAATTTTAATTGTATTTCATGTTGTGACAAGCCTTTGGAAAGAGACACTGTTCTGATGGAAATGTTTTCTTTCATTGTCACCTTTCCCATCTATTCAAGATCAAAGCAAATTGTAGGAAAATAGAGCCTGAAGAACAGAGCGGCTGAAGCAGATTGTTACAGGGCTCCTGTCAGCTCAAAGGAAAGAACAAGAAATGAAGCGCCAGCAATGCCTTTGCAAGACAGGGTGCAGACGGATGCAGTGGTTACCCTGTGGGCAGACCCAGGCCAGGAGGAGGCTGGACTGGGAATCGCAGCAGATGCTCTAGGAACGCACTGGCAACGTGGTCTTTGCCGAGATGGCCGCGTTTAATCTGAATCCACTCCCTACTTGATGTTACGGCAGTAGATTGCGTACAGCTTAGTCTGTGGCAAATCTCTCTGCTCATGGGTGGGCTCTGAATGAAGAAAGAGCCAAGGCTCCTGTTCAGGTAACATCGCTGCCCACCAACTACCCCTCAAATTCAGGGACAACTTTTTCTTTCTGTGTTTATACACCACCTGCCATCTGGCCATAACCTCAAACAGCCATAAAATGGCAACGCCAGCAACACATTTCTTGTTCTGAAAGAATAAAACCCCCATCTGGAAACTGCAGCTATAGCAAGATTACTAAGAAAGGAAAAACTGATCCTTTCTATGCTGTTAGCACTATTGGCTTCTAATCTCTTGATGAAGTTTAGATATTATGGAGTTTCAGATTTCATATTTTCCCCAGAGGATGATATAAAAGCCACTATTGATTTCCACTCCCTGTAAGCAGGCTTCATCTCTATGTAAATTAAGGATTCTAGAATATATTTCCCAATATAGATTAGTTGTCATTCAAGCATTGATCTATTCTCACACCAGCAGGCTGACTTAGTGGCAAATTCCAGCCAATAACGCACCTAATGAATCTGGTCAGGCCTGTGCACAACTGCTTGAGAGAGTCCAGCACAGAGCCACCAAGATGATTAAGGGAGTGGAGCATCTCCCGTATGAGGAAAGGCTGAGGGAGCTGGGTCTCTTTAGCTTGGAGAAGAGGAGACTGAGGGGAGACCTCATTAATGTTTATAAATATGTTAAGGGCGAATGTCACAAGAATGGAGTCAGGCTCTTCTCAGTGATGCCCAATGGTAGGACAAGGGGCAATGGGTGTAAGCTGGAACACAGGAGGTTCTGCTTAAACTTCAGAAGAAACTTCTTTACAGTGAGGGTGACAGAGCACTGGAACAGGCTGCCCAGAGAGGTTGTGGAGTCTCCTTCTCTGGAGACATTCAAAACCCACCTGGATGCCTTTCTATGTGATCTCATTTAGGTTCCTGCTCCGGCAGGGGGATTGGACTAGATGATCTTTCGAGGATTCTGTGATCTACACACACATCATCAAACATCCTAAGGAAAATTTGGGATGGATTCCTTCTGAAAGAAGGAGTGGTGTACACAGCAATGCTGCAAACAGCATCACTCACTGTCACTGTCCCAGGGGAAGAATTATCCCTTTTCTTTTCACCAGAGGAGGACAGGGGAAGATGTCAACATCTTCCATCCATTTGAATACCAACTACTCAAATCCTTCACATATTTGGAGAAGTTCCAGGAGAGAGAAAGAGAGAAAGTGAAGCAGCAGCATAAATGCACTAAGGTCTTGCACACAGCACCCCAGCTGGCTTCTCCGCTGACAGCAGGCCTGGGGAGCAGGGAAGGCTGGCGCTGCCGCCAGCTCTCCCCGTACTGCAGCAAGGCTGTTTCCTATGTGTTCATCCCTTAGTGGCCAGGAAACATTTGCTTTCTCCTCCTCAGATCGATGGTGGAGGCAGCAGCAGGACCCACATCATCAGTCCTTTGGGATAGGAAACCATAGCCCCATCTTGAAGAGTCTTGTCGCACACTGGAAAAATTATCTTACTGGAGGCACCAGGGATTGGATCGTGCCCCAGGAAGCTTGGTCTGACCTCAGAGCTGACCCTGCTGCAAGCAGGACATTGGACCAGAGACCTCCTGAGGACCCCTCCTGCCTGAATTATCCTGTGAAAGAATAGAGGTCTACTAAGACTCATTTCCATCACACAAAGGGGTGCTGGGGTCGAAGGAAACAGCATTAGCTCTTGCTGCTGAACACACATCCCTTCTTGGCTAGCAGACAGGGACCCAATTACCTCCCTATCCAAACCTGGGCTTGTTCACAAAAGAAAGGGGAAAAACTTAGGTCTGCCATAACCTCACTGTGCCCTCCAGTCCAACCACAAAACTCTTCAGCTCCTTGAAAAACAGCCTCATCAAACCCAACAAGGCCCTCAGGTTATTTCTCATTAGGCTGCTGATGGGCACTAGAAAACCTCTCAGCATGGTGAAACTCAAAGCACATCTCCCAAGCAAGGCTGAAGAGAAACAACCAGTGTTTTCTGGTTTCATCTTAGGGTCAGCTACAGCCATCAAGAAGTTCAACAATGGAACCTGCTGTGCAAATGCAGTCCATACAACTTTTTTTTTATTATTATTCAGTGACTTTTATTACCGTGTAACTGAGAAGCAGAACAGCACATCCATTGCCAGGGACACAGTTCCCCCTGCAGAAAGAGGGACTTAAACCGTTTTTAACTCAAGCATTGCGTTTACAGCAACACAGCTGGTGAGCAGGGCTGCTCAGCTTCCCTTGGGCTCAAACACACAACTGAAGACAACGGGCACAAACAGAAACACAGAAGGTTCTGGGGCAACTGGCTCTAAGTGGCCCTGCTTGAGCAGTGGTTGGACCAGATGACCTCCAGAGCTCCCTTCCCACCTCAGCCCCCCTATGATTCTGTGAATGAAAAGCTTAAAACATCCAACACTAAGCTGCTGCAATTCACCCCCACACACACCAATTTCTCCTCATTTGTGCAAAGTCACATCAGTTCACAACTTGGGCAGGCTCAGGGGACTTGTGAGGACATTTATAGGCAGGAGGGAGCTCAGCAGAGGTGCAGGAACTTTCTCAGCTGTCATATCTTGTTGCTTCAGTGCTTTTAGCTTCACAACAGTTCTACATTTCAGAGCATCTCTGCCTTGTCCCAACTTTGTCAAGGACCAGGAGACTCTGAGCACCCAGTCAACACAGCTGCAGGTGCACCAAGATCACAGAATCGCCTCAACTGAAAACACCTGTAAGATCATCAAATCCAATCATTAACCTAACACTGTCACTCCCCTAAACCATGACTAAACCATGTCCCTGAGCACTATGTCTAGACAACTCTTAGATCCCTCCAGGGACGGGGACTCCACCACTGCTCCAGGCAACCCATTCCAGTGCCTGAGAGCCCTTTCAGTAAAGAAATTCTTCCTCATATCCAATCTAAACTTCCCTTGGAGAAACTTGAGGCCATTTCCTCTCACCCTGTCACTTGTTACTTGGGAGAAGAGACCAACTCCCACCTCTCTACACCCTTCACTCAGGTAGATGTAGAGAGTGAGAAGGTCTCCCCTCAGCCTCCTTTTCTCCAGGCTAAACAACCCCAGTTCCCTCAGTCGCTCCTCATAAGACCTGTGCTCCAGAGACCTCACCAGCTTCGTTGCCCTTCTCCGGACATGTTCCAGCACCTCCATGTCCTTCTTGTAGTGAGACCTTGTTGTACACCTGCTTTTACTGCAGTACCACTCAGTTACTGAGAGAGGAACAGTTGAAATATCTGCAGATGGTTCTCAGGGTCTTTGTCCTCCTGCAGCTATCAAGATAGTAGAGTGGAGCTCACATTAGATCATGTCTTACTTAATAGCTGGGTTTCTCTTATTTCAGAATGCCTGTCTCTGCAGCGCAGTGCCTCCACGGAAACTCTGTTCCTCAGGGGAAAGAAGACGAAGAAGCCTCATTTTACCAAGATAATCAGCAGTCTTAAAATTCGCCAAGGTACATAGGAATATTTGCTCTGTGGTTGTATAGAAAATAAAGGCATTGAGAGTTTAGGGAACAGTGAAGTGCAAGAGTCTCCGTATCTTGAATTTCTTCATCACCTGTCTGGATTCTCATACTGATGAATTTTAATTAGAATAAACTCTTATGATTGCCCCGTTTGTCCACTGGAGGTCAGTGTCTTTCTACAGAAGGACTGTCCCTCTTACCCGCTGTGTTTGCAGGGGACAAACCTTACAGCAGCACCTCACTTTCCTGTCACAGCATTTTGAGGCTTTAGGTACAAGATGAAGACAGAAGCCTACCACAGGTCCATCCATGCCAAAGGAAGACCTCTCCTCATATGTCCCTTCTCAATCAAGTTAAGGTTTTAATAATGTCACACAAAGAATTGAAGGAACCTCAAATTGATTGTTTTCCCAGATATTAAGCAGGCTGGAGCAGGGCAAAAGCTACCAGAGCCCTCCTGCAGCTCTCCTGCCACCACTGCAGCATCATAGCAGCCAAATGCCTAGCTCCCCTCTCGCATTTAGTTAGCCATGGAATTTTTAACTGATGAACAAATGCGTTCATTTTCACGCTTCCTGCATTATCTGGCCTTGTATTTAAAAAAACCCCCCAAAACTAAAGCATAATTACCAGATTTTTACTACCTAGTTAATCCTACTTGGCTCGTTTGCTAGGATAAGCTCCAAGAGAAGGAGCCTGTTTAGGCTGCTACACATGCTGCGTAGGAGACGCGCTGCACCACGCTGCTATCAGAAACACTCCCTTGCTAGCAATGCTTCTTCACCAACTGCCAACACTCTGCCAAACATTCAGCACCTCAAAGACACGGGGGCTTGCCTCTCCCAGACTGAGCAATACATGCTGAAGGATGACAACAGTAGGGGACAGGAATGACTGAATGTGGTGGGGAAGGGTAAGCAGCTGTGAAAGCAGAGCTGTGTGGCAGTCGGGTGTCGATCACAGCCACCGTTTAGGCACTGTCCAGACCAGTATTTTAGTCTGGATCAGAAGAGCTTTTGAAGCAAAACTACTGCTTGTTCCCACCTGCCACGCTTTAACTCCTGTCATGGAGCAGCACATGAATCCAGTTCCTCCCAGACACAGCCAAGCATGGGCCTGCTCTCACTACTGCAGCAGCAGGCGTTCAGTTCCCATGAAGCAGAACTCCCGAAGCCTGGCTAGCGCCCACCAGCACACACTGCTCTCTGGCTTACAGGCTTGCTCCCTTTGAGGTCCACCTCTGAGTAACATGGACACAGTCTGACCTTCTAGTTGACATCACGGCTGTTCCAGCTGCAGTTTTGCCTATTTCCAGTAGAGGACTCATCATCCATAAATCTCAAGGAAATTCCAGAGAAGGACAGTAACACCATCAGGGACTCTCCTTGCCTTGTCTCTCTAGCTTGGGCACCAAATGGAAAAACTGAGGCATGAAATCTGATGAGGTGAGACAGTCCCCATGCCATGTATCTGAAGACCTGGAACTTTAATGTTCTACATTATTTTCTTTATCTCTATGCTAACAAAATAATGGTGCCTCCAATAACTTCAGTTCTGTCCTGACAAGATCACTGACGTTCTCAGGAGGGAAACTTAGCTCTTTCCATCCCACTACTTCCCCATTTCATTCCACATGCCAAAAAATTTTTCTACAGCACTGGAATACCTGTTAGCATTTGAACAGATGGGTGAGAATAAATGATTGCTGGCCAAAACCCAGAGAGAAGCAATACCTGCAGCAAAGCTCACACCTGGAAGCCTTAAAATGGAGCTGCATTTTAGAAGTACACTTTACCCACATATTCCTTAGATATCCTACCACTCTGAATATTCATGTTTTGCTTTCTGAGCAGAAAACACTCCCAGTTCACTAGACTCCTTTAATAATTCTTGTATTCATTAAATTTTAAAAAGATCTATTTACTATTTAAATGTCAACTTAATCTATTCATCCAATTGAGGAATTGAGGCCAGCAGCACTGCCAGTGCCATTTGTACTCTTCTGTCTCATCTGATCAGTGAAGGAAATAAAAGCTGAAGCAGGCAGATGGCTGAATCGAAGAGAAAGGTCATTACATACTGCAGCTGCTGAGGTGAAGAGAGTAAAACAGATAATGTGATCTTCAAGAAGGTAAACTTAGCCTCACCATCCAGAGGGTGTTTCTATATGGAGACAGAATAAAACAAATACAAAGAGAAGTATCATCAATTATTCACAGAATTCTCTTTTCCTATTGTTTAGCACAAGAAAAATCCTGGCCTCTCTCTTCTTCCCCATCTCTGTCCTAAGAATCTCTCTTTTCCCACCTTCCATTTAAGACAGAAGAATGCCACAGATTTGCAGTGGTGTTCTCCCCACGCAAGTGAGGCGTTCTGTACTTCCACAATTTTTCTCTGGTAACACAGTAAGTAAGAAGCAACATTGCAGCCAGACAGCTCCCATGTCTCTTATCCCAAGTAATTCTAGTTGTGAGCAGCGGCCTCACAATTTGGTATATTTTAACTAGGTTTGAAAATCCCTAATGTGAGGATTTATCTCTTTCAGCAAAGTATGAAGTAAATCTAATATGCCATATAAATAATTCATATAAATTCCAGAAACATAGCAAGGAATATAGGTCAGGAGGGGCACCACAGGAGAGGGATGGAGCATCCTTTCCTTAAAGCGTGTGGTAGACCTAAATTCCCTTTCCCTATGTCAACTTAAAGAATTAAGATGGCTCTTAAATAATTTAAAAAGCAAAGAGTGACTCGACAGTCACTGGGGGTTTTGAGGAGAATACAGAGGATGAACAAAAATGAGATAAACTAGTTTTTTTCAGATAAGAATTTGTCTGATGGAAGTCAGATGGTACAAGGCAGCTATCTTGCTTATCTTTCTTAAAAGATTTGTGAAATGTCACAATGGTGGTTTTCAACACTTACAACCAAGCAGTGACTAGTTACTGGGAGAAGCAACAAGCCAGCAGGACCCATATATTTTAAAGTAAACTCCAAATGCCCCTAGGAACCATTGACTTCTATAAATAATCAAGATCTGGGTATATGTCAGTATTTCAGTGTACACACTGAAACACAGCACCACATGCATTACATACCTTAATGCTCTATTGTCACTATCAGGTTAAATATTTTGATGAACCTACATGAGACATCTTCATAGGAATCCAAAAAGCTCACTAACTGCAGTAAGTAAAACTTCTAAATCTTTTTTTAAAGGAAAATGTACTATGAACAGAAACCACATAGAAATAAATTTATGAGGAAGCTTTTACAAACAGTCTAGAAAGTGTTACTGTGGTAGTCAATGTGAGAACATCAAAAAAACCCCAATCCTTCTTCCTCAAATACAGAAATAACATTCACAACATAATGGCAATCAGAAGCAGTTCAGCCAGCTGCATGAAGGCAACCTAAGACAAAAGTTTTAGGAAGTATGCTAAATTTGGAAGGAAACCCAAATAGAACAGACAAACAAACCAATGCAGGTGTAGCCAAAAATACCACAGAACCAGACCAAACGAGTAACATACAAATCTGAAAGAATGTCCCCAAGTGAAGCTGAGGTGAGGTCTCGCACAGCTGGAACGAGCAGTAACTTTGGAAATAGCCCAGTTCCATCACTAAGCTAAGCCTATGATAAACAATCCCAACACTACCATCATCCTCCGTGGAGAAAGGCCCCATCCCTGGAAGGGGCACCCCTTGTAACACCTAATGCTGCCAACACAGTTGCAGAACAAAAACCTCTTCAAAGGAAAGAAACCATGGCTGGCCAGCCAACCAAACTCAAAGTCCTGCTGATGCAGTGAATGGGAAAAAATCCTTGGCTGGTAACGTGCAAACTACCTACTAAAAACTAGAAGGAAGAGACTCAAGAGAGAAGGATGCAGAGGGACAGGCTGCCCTGTGCTGCTGACTTCAGGAGAGCGAAGGCATTTTCACAACAGCTGGGGACTTGCACCCCTTTGTAAAGGGTGACAAGCAACAGGCACAGGCCATTCAGCAAGTCAGACAAAAGTAACCCAGAAGGGACTAGAAGTTGAATTCACTAGGGAAATAGAACATTAACAGCAGGATTACTCAGAAAACTGAATACAGAATGCATCAACCCAATTTTCAAGAAAAACTGAGGAAACAGGTGAGTTCTGCCATCTCCTTCAGTATAGTTGGTGGGACTCCTGTTTAGAGTTCCTCTCAAACACAGATGGGACAGACTGCCCAATATTAACTGGTATGAGGGTAACTCTCAGACTCCCAGCCCCCGCTTCCTTCCTTTAACCTACACTGCACTGGCAACATGAGTGACTGCTGAAAAGGGCAGATCGTCTTCACATGGTATGACAGCGTGTTAGCAACTGAAAATGCTGAGTGACTTGGAAACACAACATGTCTAAGTCAAGCTGTCGAGGCACCTCAGAAACAGTTGCCCTCAGCTCTAATCCCCAACGCACTCTGTATGTGACCTCCCACCAAGAAAAAAGCACAGCAGTACTCCCTGCTCTGGCTAATCAGATAAGAACTTCTTTATTTATCTGCAGAAGTAATCTCCAAAGAGACACTATATTTAGCTAAGAATCTATTAAGAGCTACTTGTTTTCTTATGCAGTTGAAAAAAAGCCCAGTCCAGCACAAACATAGGAGGCTGCTTTCCACATGTAAGTGCACACACCTATGTCATCTAGGTGAGAACACGTTTCTCCATAGAAACCTACAGATCATAGAATGGTTTGGGTTGGAAGGGACCTTAAAGATCATCTAGTTCCAATCCCCCTGCCATCAGCAGGGACACCTTCCACTAGACCAGGTTGCTCAAAGCCTCATCCAGCCTGGCCCTGAACACTTCCAGGGAGGGGCATCCACAACTTCCTTGGGCAACCTGTTCCAGTGTCTCACCACCTTCACAGTGAAGAACTTCTTCCTAATATATAATCTAAACCTCCCCTCTTTCAGCTTAAACCCATTTCCCCTTGTTTTATCACTCCCTGCCCTTGTAAAAAGTCCCTCCCCAGCTTTCTTGTAGGCCCTCTTCAGGTACTGGAGGCCCACTATAAGATCTTCCCGGAGCCTTCTCTCCTCCAGGCTTAACAGCCCCAACTCCCTCAGCCTCTCCTCACAGGAGAGGAGCTCCAGCCCTCGGATCATCCTCGTGGCCTCCTCTGGACTTGTTCTAGCTGCTCCATGTCTCTCTTGAATTGGGGGCTCCAGAACTGGACATAGTACTCCAGGTGGAGCCTTACAAGATATTTGACAACACACAAAATACCACTCTGCCTCCACCTATTACTAGAAAAATCAAAATATGAAATTCCTTCTGTTTTGTACTTAAAGGACTTCCCACCCCCTCCACACCCCCACCAGGTGTTCCCATTCTTTCTATTCACCTCTAATGAAAGACAATGGTTGACTGGCAACCTACAGTCCTTCCAGAACTTCCTTAAAGTCCAAGAGAATGGGGAAGGTTGTTCAGTGCCAAGCTCAAGTCACTCCCAACTGTTTTGTGGCAGACACCAGGGCCTGAGAGATCCATCAGGGATCATCATTTGTTATTATTCCCCATACAGCACCAAGCACACTGACAATGCTTAAGTACATGAATGCAGAGCTGCCTCAAGATGCTGAAAATCCTTGGACTTCTGTGCATGTGCAGTTGTGCATGTATGTATGTGCTGGTATCAGGAACAACTCAAACTCAGACTCAGAATTAATAGCTCAGGCTGGCTGCCCCCACACAGGGCAAGAAATTTTCCCCCCAGAAGACTACAGCAGGCTGGATTTGGTTGGTTGGTTTTTCAGGATGAAAGAGAGTAATGTCACCTTAAAAAAAAAATCACTGTCAAAGCCATCCTTGGACAAACTGTTCTAATATTTATTTTACTCCACTGCTAGGAAATAGTACCTCAGCTCAAGATTGAATTAGTGCAACTTCAGCTTCCAGCCACAAGATTCATTATCATCAGGTTTATACTCAGTTCAGTTTACAGTGAGATTTTAAACATTCTCAGAAGCTACCTGTTTTTTGCTGTATCCTTAGGTGTGTTGTTTTAAGTGGAAGCAAACACCTCTTCATCATTAAAACAATGCCTGGCACATGCTAACATACCTGCAAAATACACCACAAAAACCAATTTCTCAGAGAGTAATTTCCCTTCCTCCCAACTTCATTTGCATACCACAAA
Source organism: Antrostomus carolinensis (assembly GCF_000700745.2). Lineage (NCBI taxonomy): Eukaryota > Metazoa > Chordata > Aves > Caprimulgiformes > Caprimulgidae > Antrostomus > Antrostomus carolinensis. Next base: position 29,355 of record NW_010297558.1, on the reverse strand, counting down.
CAAGCTAAATTTTGAGCTTGTTCTGAACAGCACACAACTGTCTTACAATAAAGATTTTTTTCCTTCTTCATGCAGTTCATCCTAGTAGAGAGAAATATGAAATACCTAAAAACCAGCTGATATCAGTTTAGGCACACCAAAGACATTTTTTAACTTTCAAAAGACAATCATAAATGGTGTAGAGGTAGTATGCAGAGCGATCATCAGTCCTAACTCCAACCCCAACTGATAAATGAGCAGTTACAAATGCTTTACTAAAACAGCCTTTGCACCAAATTGCAAGTTCATACCTTCAGTTTCTATGTAGAACTGGTGTCTTTGCTCTAAATTCTCTGAATTAAGTTCAAATCAAAGATGGAAAATTTCAGCAAAATAAGAACTGAGCGCCAGAGGGACTGAAATTTTCAATTGAACAGAGTAAAGATCAATTTATTTTCCCAGGGAACAATGAAGTCTAAGATGCATAAATAAATCTGTTTCATTACAATTAGGCTACTATATTACACAACTGGCTTATGTAAGTTCTTCCTAATATGATGAAAAGCCTCTCCTGCTACCATACAAAGTTTTAACCTGATTACAATTAAAAGATTAAATTAAAAATATTTTTCTAGTAGGCAGACATGGGTTTGCATTTTACAATATTGTGCTTGGTGTCATTAACCTACAAAGACTCTTTCTAATTAAAAAAAGTGAGGAAGGAGACTTGCTAATGCAACTCACACAATCTGCCCTGTTATTTCTGGACACAAAGATGTTCAATGCACTTCAGTAAAACAA
>NW_010297558.1:0-28545 GCF_000700745.2 Antrostomus carolinensis | reverse complement strand
CTGTTTACACCAGCCAAGAACTTCAACATGGAGCTTGAACCAAGACTGTAAAAGAACAAAGTAGTATGCGTATTAGGAGAAGCAGCAGTACCTTAAAGTAGTCTCATTTCACAGACTTCAGCCTCCATCCCATTAAAATCATAGTTCCTAGGATCCGAGGTAGCATTTGGAAGCCTTACATTTTAGTTTCTGCTATTTACCAATAAATATTAGTAGCAAAATCTTACTAATCTAAGGAAAGAAAGACAGGCTCAAAAGTGAGATTTTATTCATATTTGTTACTTATTCACAACCCAAAGTATGATAAAATTGATAAAAACATCCTAGAATAATGTTAGTTTACATCACTAAATTCAATTTTATTAATAACACACTAAAAGGAAAATGACAACATTGCAGGTTCAGAAAAACAGGTTGGCTACTATGACTGAAAAATCTCCACTATCTTAACTGCTCACAACTGATTGCTTGTTTAATGTTTATTATTTAAAGTTAAATTACAAAGTTTCAGACACACCCAACTTCTGTGCTCATAAAATATATCTTCTGTCATATCAAACTTCAGTAGATTGGAAAGAATTTTCTGCTGAGATATTTCATTTTGGCATGTATTAAAGGAATACTGAGAGTACCCTCCCCACACACCCAGCGATGTAACACTGCAGTCCCAGCTGCGCTTTTAGCTCACCCGTCTGAAGAATCACACTGCAAGCACACAGTGATCATCAGAACAAACAGCCCCTCATACACTGATGAAAACCACCAACTGGCCTAAATTTTGTCCTCTGCAGTGGCCACACAGACCTCGGACTCCAGGACACAGAAGAAAGCAGACTTCAGCTCTGTATTTTTAAGGCAAAGACAAAACCAGCTCCAACTGAAACGGAGACGAGTACCTTCAGCTGCCACCAATTAACAAGAGCTGTAGTTGCTCACAATTATGCAGAGATTGGTCCTACTTTATGTGACAAATTTTACCACCAACATTGAGGCAGCATGTTACCACCCTACCATAAAGACAGCCAATAAAGATTGGAAAATCAAATGCAGATTAAACAGCAATGAAGTAGCCAATAGTTTGCATGCAAACATCATGTTGGACTGTTACATTCTCAGGACTAAAACTGCTAATTGTGTAAACACAAATTAGATCATTATCTTCTATTTCTCTTTTTATTTTACATACTTTTTTTTTTTTTTTAAGAACAGATGTGGCCTCACAGAACAAAGGAGCTTTACCAAGTGTTAGACCTGGAATTACAGACTTCAGTTACAAAGATTAAAACTGTAATCTGGTAAGGAAAGAACTCTTCCACTGCTATGAATACATTTTCAAGAACCTCATTAGGCAAAACAGCAGCCTGACTCTTAGTCCAGAAGAGAGGAAAAACAAAAACAAATAAAGAAAAACATTTAAAAACTGTACTGTGGAAAAAAGGGAATTATTTTTAAAGAAAACAGAGACAGCCAAAGCAGACTGTATGGCAGCATCTGTTCCTAGGGAAGATTAAAACAAGTATATATATATATATATATATGGCATAGTACCTAAACAGTCATTAAAACTGTTTTAACTGCCAATGTTTTATCCATGGGATGTACTGGGAAAGAAATACATTCAAAGTAATAGTAGTTTTGAGTAAATGTGCTACAGGAAATGGAAAACGATCTATCATGACTATACATGTACAAATCAACAGCAACAAAAGTTATTTACAAACACTGATACCTACAGGCATAAAGACCAAGTTTAATACTTGTGAAGAGTATCCGATTGCTAGATCTGCACTGACAGAAGTTCCAATCTTTAGCAATAAGAGTAACATTTTTACACTGCAATGTGTAAAAATGAAGTGAAGCACATGGCTTCAATCAGGTCCACCCTGAAGTCTTTGCACCTAGATGATCTATTATCACAAAACTGAAAAGCTCTACAAGTATCTGAACTTTCATTTTGTAACATGGATGTGCATCTGCTACCTACCTGAGACACCCCAGCACTCTACCCAACAAGCAGCCAGCAACCCAGAGCTGGTACTGTTACAAACTTAGCCAGACTGCTTACAAAATTGCATCATGTGGATTCCTTCTTCAAAGCATACATTTCATCATCTGCTACATATTTAAGATATAAAGAAAGATTATATAAAATTAATTATGTATGCAAGAAAACCTAAGCCCAGAAGTGATTAAAAATAGACTAAGGTGGGCATAACTAGTAACTAATAAAAAAGTTAAAAGACATATTTATGGAACTCAACACATCACTGAGTCATAATGCCTTCAAGGACTAACAACCAGGCCAATTCACAAGTACCAAAGTTGCTTACGTAATTAAAAGAATAAGAAATAAAGTCAAAAAAATATACTTTATCCCATCAAGATAAGGAAAGTAAAATAAAATGCTGGTCCTGTAACAGTGCAACAACTGCAGCATATTTTGCACGCAGCACATGATTTGCTACATTTAGTGGCACTTAAGTATTATGCGGTAAATACTGAAAGTAAGACAAGTTTCTGATCTGCATAAGCATAATCACATCATTATTACCAGAGTTGCTAAGCTACAGCATTCTGAATAAAACCAATTCTATTTTAGCACTTCAATCACTAGCCTTAATACATGTCAACGTCCTGCTTTACATCTTGCTAAGAAAGCAATCACTGAAGCCAAGTATTTCATGAACTTGCCACTGGGCTTGGACCAGGTTCAATCTGACCAATCATTCTCATCAAACTCTGAATCATCATCAGAATCGCTGTATTCCACAGCAATGCGTCTTGAAAGGATGGTTGCCACATCGTTTCCAACAGGCTCTCGCTTTGCTTCTTGCTCACGTTGCTCCTGCACCTTTTTTAGCTGAATTCCTGTAGAGACAATTACTCTCAGACAAAGTTTTCTGCACAAAAGATTCTAAATTTCATATTGTTATTGGTGAGTTTTGTATTCTAACAATACATCAAGTAACAAGAAGGACAAAAAAAAAACCCCAAACACTGAGTTAGAGAGCCTCCTTGAGCAAGGAAGAAAGACAAAAAAGGCAGACTGGAGTCCATTGTCAGAGACCAAATGCTTCTAGACTTCTAAAATTGCCAGAAATATGTTAAAACTAAATATTCAAGACTGTATGGGTCCTTTTGATCTGAAGATTAAAGTTCTCACAATTGTCTTTGGAAACACCATTAGACCTACAGCTCCACAGTGTAAGCAAAGTCAGGAAGAGCCACTAGTCACTGGTTAAAAAGCAGTGGGCTGAAGCCTGGTGTTGGGTAACTCAGTTGTTCTGAACAGAATCAAACATCCATGGTACTTCTACTGGCTACTTTACACAATGAACACAAGTACTGTTTTCATTGGATTACGTCCACACAAACACTAGAACATATTTAACAAAGCTGTACATCTGGGAACATGAGGCTTTAGAAACAGATCCAAAGTCAGGGCTGACAAATGTCTGAATAGGGGTGTGGTTTGGCCTGTGGTTAATTAGTCTCTTAATGACATTCGGCCCACCTTGTAAGAGAAGCCATGAACTCAGATCACTTGAAAACACAGAGCTTTCCTTGGAGGGAAAAAATAAAATAAAATAGCTAAAACTCAGTGTCCACTTACCCATTCGAATGGCAGCAAGAAGATCGCTCCGTGCATCGCTTATCGGCGGCTGTGCAGGCTCATGACGTTTGGTCTCTGCAGGTGGAGGAGCATGCATTGGGGAGGCCGAGAGGGATGAACCTGGAGCAGGAGGGCCTGGAGGGGGAGGAGGTGGGCCAGGAGGAGGAGGAGCAGTGACCACAAGCCCACCAGAAGGAGGAGGATGAGTAGCTGCATAAGTAGAGCCAGTCACCAGTCCAGAATGGGAAGGTGGCACAGGAAGCTGAAGGGGACTAACAAATGCAGTTTGCGCTGAAGGAATCATAGGGGGAGGAGGAGGAGGGGGGGGACCTGTAGGATTGTAATAATCCACCATCTGAGCTGGAAGCATCCTATATAAAACAGAAGAAAAACATTTAATGCATTGTAAGTTACAGAATCATTACCCCTTAAAATGCTCTCATCCAACCTCAGCTAAAACAAAAACCAGAAGGAATTTAAACTGGTGACTTAAATATGCAAGTGATTATAAACATGAATTGTCAAATATTGATAATACATTGAGATTTATGGCAGATGATGAAATTAAAGGCAGTGTCCTTTCAGCACTCCACAAAGTGATATTTTATCTTAATAAACCTGCCTAGTTAAGTATAAAGCTGTATTTGTTAGTAAACATCTACTCTGTGAGAATTTTAAATGCAATGCCTATGACGAAGAAGGGACCAAGAAAACTGTAGACTACACATATCACTTCCATAGAAGACTAAGTGTTGGAACAAATATTAAGAGATAATAAAAGAGACAGGTAGGGAGGACAATGTAAAGTATAAACAGCAAGATTTACTTGAAGGTACATATCCAAATATCATGCATCTCATGTGCTTCTATATTCAACTTAAACAATTTAAATATTATTTAATTAAATTGATACATTTGATTGATACTTTAAAGAGGAGGCTCAGGGAAGAGCTAATTTATTTGTTAAAACGTCATTAAAAGAATTCTTAAGCAGAAAAAATGGCAATTAATATAAGAGTTATGAAGTAGGTGAAGAGCTAGATATAGGAGACAGGAGTTGAAGGAAAGTTACTGATGACATTCAGTGATGCATGTCAGTATGACAGCTGTGATACACTGACAATGGTCATGTACCTGGGGACTAAGCACAAGTATTTCTGTTATAAACTGGAAGTAACAGAGAAAATGCAGGTTGGAGCAGTCAATTATAGCATAACTGAGTCAGCTACAGCATGAAGGTGTCCCTGCTCACTGCAGGGGGGTTGGACTAGATGACTTTTAAAGGTCCCTTCCAACCCAAACCATTCTATGATTCTATGATAGTTATGAATTGGGCAAATGCTAACCCAGGATGCATCAAGTGAGGCTTGCTTAGGTTAAAATGACACAGGCAAGAATGATTACAACTTTCCTGGGGTTACAACTTGAAAGCCTAAGCTATTTCAGCAAAAGAACAGGCAGGCACAGACTGGTTAGAAAAGAGATGTTTTCTTGCTATTGGAGAGCCTGCACTATGGCACAAGCCTCCTTTCAGAATGCATGCAGGCAGGCAAAATATCTACACAGGAGTTTAATAAATTCATATACTGAATTATGGAGTTGTCTGTGGCAGTAGGGAACTTGATTCTGTGTCTGAAGAGATCCCTTCCAATTCTGTCATAAGCTCCTTCAAAAAGTCATTTAAGGGATGAAACGCAGACTGCCACATTAATCACATTCAGGGATACTTTGTCTGCACCTTTCCTGAAGTTTAAAATATTATTCAAATTATGCTGTAACTATTTTCCACTTTAATGGAAAATGATCCCCTTTTTAATATTATATTAGGAGCTCTTAATATTTTACAAGCATATTGATTTCACCACATTAAATACACAGTTCATTATTTCTGCCATTTCTTGACTTAAATACAGTTCTTACAGAGAAATTATACCAATTTTTTTCTGTCCTCCCCAGGGTGATAACTAACATGTTTGGGGTCTTTTTGTGTGTGTGCATTATGTTACCATGGCAATGGAAAACATGCATCTCTCGTTTTGTCAAGAATCCACCGGAATAAATCAGGATTTTTACCCATATTCTGCTGGTACGACAGGTACTGAGCTATGTTGGCCCTCTGAAGGCTGGGGTGGTGGTGGAGGTGGTTGCTGAGGTCTGTTTAAAGTAGCATGTCGTACAGTGGTGGAAGGTGGTCTGTATTCATGCTCGTGGCTTTGGGATGCTGCCACGTACTGTGGACCATCTCCTGTTCCATATGAAGGCATTGCTATCTGCTGATGGAGGGAATGATTTGGAGTAGCAGGATAAGAATAATCTGTAACATCAGATGCATGGGACCTAAAATTAAAGTAAATGGATACAGAAGAACAGATTATGTGAGTGTAACAAGGTACTATCTAAATAGTTCATGAGAAAAGCTAAAAAGAATGCAACCACAATTATTTTTCTTGCAACAGGACTCCCTGATTATCAAGCACCATTCCCTTCTAAGTCCACAGAAAGCACAAGAACAAATGCCACAAAAAAATATGGTTCAGCTTAACATGACTTAAAAATAAATTAGTCTGACCAGCCAGCATAAAAGGACTGAAATTGAATGATTTCAATATTTCAGCATACTAGCTGCATGCAGAATGTGCTCCTATAATGCAGACTGGAAAAAAGGCAAAAAAACTTCACAGCTTGCTTTAGAATTCTTTAGTAGCCATAAGGAGGCATATTGGTCTTGTCAATGATTTTGACAGTCCATTGCTTGAAATGATAATATTTATCACGCCGGTCTCAAGTAAACAATGGCAGCAGAAAAAGGAAAGCAATACTGCAAGCACTCACAGTTACACAGAAGAATATATTTTACCAAAGCAGAGAAAAACAATTTCCAATGTTAGAAAACGCTTTTTATTTTGTTTGCACAATTAATTTGCTGGAAAGGCTTAGAGAAACTGGGAAATGTAAATTATTAGTTGAGCAGAGAGTTCATAAAGATACAAAGTCTAGGATGCGCTGTCAAATAAGCCCAAGAGAGGGAGCAAAAGGATCTCTTCATCCCATTACTGCAAACAGTTGTTTTAGTACCGAACAATCGTGCAGCCTGGCTTTTAGTGAACACAGTAAACTGACACGCTTATCTGTGAGACTGGAAGCAAGGTAAGCAACAAAAAGCCAGGGCCTTGAGTAAAACAAAATGACAAACCCTTTGGGCATTTTGTCCTCTTTCATGCTTCCTGCCTGTTCCATTTTCTTTGTGTCACTCATGAACTCAATGCCCATTTTCCTTCTCTCCCACTCTTCTTTTCTTGTTCTGACTTTTCTCACATTAATTTGCTGGTTTCTGTTTGGATTCAGCTTGTGTTTCTCTCTCTAAAGTACACAAAGTATAACAAATACATTGTAAATTGCCACAGTCTGGAGCTTCAATGTCAATGTTTAATGCATAAGTCTAACAATTAGCAAATGAGAAGAAACATGAGGTGGTTTTGTTTTACTTTAGCATTAAATAGAATCACAATACAGCCAAATACACTTATTTGGGACCTTATTTGTAAAACACTGCTCATGCAGTAGCTGTCAGCATAAAAATGTCTCTGAAGCCAGTACTTATTTCTATATGTATGGGGTTCTTTACAGCTTAGTTCCTGCAGCAAAGACTACCCCAAGATAAAAAAAACAGAACAAAACAAAGCTTTCTCTCCACCTCACTACCACTCACAAAATTAACCCTTCATGCATGTAAAACACACATTTCAAGATTCAATCGCTGATATTTGAGTCACAGAAATTTAAAGTTCTCCATACATTATAAAATTTGAAAGGCTTATGTAAGTACATATAAGTACATATCTGTCATAGCAAAACATCTATATCCAACATAATGGTGCATCCTACAATTCTGCTCAAAACCAAAATCTTACAGGTTGCAAATATTATGGATATCTGCAAACAGTCAAATACATGTTGACATTGCTGGGAGATAAAACCAGATCACTTCAGTATGATTATTTAAACTCAGGAATTCCGAAGCAAGGTGTTAAGGCTAGAAAAAGACTCAAAGTGTGAAATGCTGAACTCATGACGAAAAAATCCACATCTTGCACTTGACAGCTGAACATGAACGTAATTTCACCAAATCAACCTATGGAAAGCATAGTCTTAATGAAACATTACAGACTGACAAACACAACATAACGTCTTGCATCAGAAACTGGAAAAAAAAGGTAATTAAAGGATTTTAGACAGAGAGAAGTAGTCTGAATATATTATTGAAACAGCAGTAGCAATTTTCTTTAATTTTTTTGTTTCAATTACAAGGTGATTACTTTTCACAAAGATCCAAATATTACATTTATAAAGTTCTCAGCAGATATCTTTTTTTTTAAATTGATCTCCACTGGACAGCAGACTAAAGGTATCAGCCCACACTTTTGTAGTGGTGGCTGCTTCCTCAACTTAGCCATTCAACAATTTAAACACACTAAATTGTCACAGACTTCTTCCAGTAGATTCTATTTATTCCTAACATTACTGCCTGCAGTTAACCATGACAGACAGAGAAATAAAATAAGAGGGAAAATCCTCCAGTGAGACCAGCTTAGTGAACAAACTCAGATTTCTGTGCACACCAGAAGGTGGTAACTCCTGCTGTGCTCAAAGGGAATCTCAGACAACAAAGATGAATTCTGCTGTGTCTCTCTAAGCAGAGATTTCTGCTATTTCAAGCAACGATATTGCATCTGGTTTTGTAGCTTGCTTTTTAGACAAATATAACATGGATAAAGCTGAACTGTTCCTCCATTAAAGCATCCTGTTAGAGGCAAAAGTATGCCTGAGTTGATCACAGAAAAGTATTTATTAAGCTATCAGCAGCATAACATGCAACAAACTAGACATGAAGAAAGAGGTACTGACATTATCCAAGAGAGACAGATTTAAATGCTTTTGCAGCTACAGCTACTCCAGATCAAATATAAAGTATAGAGCAAACACTTATTTCACTACAGTGCATAACGTTATGATGACAAAATACTCATCTGAAGCTGAGGAAGAAAAAAAAAAATCATTAATCACAGAATTTCTTACGTTACTTGTGCTTTAAAATAATTTTGAGAAGAACTTTAAAACATGCATCATATGTTTCATCCATTCTAACTATTCCCAGCCTGCAAAAACACCTAATTCTACTCAGTATTTCTGAACATACGACTGCGGTATAACAAACAGCTTTGCTGTAAACAGACCTAGTATCTGGGGACAGTGATCCCTCGGAAGATGCTCCATGGTACACACTTTGAGACAACCTGTTGTCAGGTCTAAGCTCTTTGTCATACGCCATCATATTCCACTCCTGGCGTCTGTTCCTGGCTTTTCTAACCTTTTTCACCTCACGGGTGGTGCCATCTATACGCTTTTGCTCCTAGTGTTCAAACAAAAGACATAAAGCATGCAAAGAGAGAAAAAAAAGGAAAGGAAAAAAGCTGGTTAAAATGCAGTTAGAGCGCATGAATATAAGACCAGATTTATAGATGAAGCCAAATCTTCATAAAATTTCTCTGCACTGAAAATGAGACTTATCTAATCTTCTTAAGCTATGAACCTCCTTAACAGTCAGACTGTTGCCCTTCTGTATGATGCACATGCTAGTGTGACACTGACCTACTGTTTTTCCCAATACAGACAGAAATGTGACTGATTTTAAAAGCCAGAAAGTTTAACTTCTGCTGACCTTATTTGTCATTTATTTAGACCATCCTGAAGCACTTGTAATTTCCTTTTCCTGCAAATCAACCTTACGAGAATGTGCTAAAAATGCTCAGGGTTATTTTGGCTATTCATTAGGGTCTCAATGGCCCGAGGTCTTGGGGAAGTATGGAAAAATTAGAAACATTTTCCTATTTCATAGTCTATGTGAAATGATTTGTTTGGTTGGTTTAGCTTCCTCTCCCTCCTTAGATCTGCTTAGCTACCAAAATTCCTCCTAGTTTTTTTCATCATTCACTGTTTCCCATTATTTTATATAAAAATGAATGACACTAATCCTCTCTGCAATGTGCCAGTAACATTCAGGCCAGTAATATATTACATCTTAGTAGCTTCATAACAAATCAGTCTGTTCAGTTTTTAAAAATCTTTCTATATAATTTCAGGTCCAATCAATGTCAGTGTTTATCTATCAGTAAGATCTCCTAGAAGTGGGACTCAATGCTCATCTCTGAAATGTAGTCCTCACCTACTTCTGACTATAAAAACCATACTGGTGCTGCAGGATAAGCAGCGTTCCACAACCCAAACTAAGAGGAGTATTTATGTGCTACTCCTCTTCTCAACACTTATGAGGGCATTGGATTTTTTTTTTTTTAAACCTGCTCTAGAGTCCACATCTTACAATACTAATTCATAAACAGTTAAACATGTTTTATCTATTAATAAGTTGGTATTAGGCCTTTGGCTGCCAGAAAAATAGTTTCTCAGGAAAGAATTATATTGATATTCTGAGAATGCAGTCATATTCAACTGTATTTAGAGCAGAGGTGGGTAAAATGCTGATATGCAAGCATTTTATCGCGGAATCTCTACCTTCAAAGTAAGAGATAATAGTTGGAAAGCCAGTCTCACCAAAAAGAGAAAAAGGTACCTCACAGATGAACAAAGGTATTTTACTCCAACTGTCAAGCAGCACTCGGTAAATAATTGTGAAATAATGTATTTGTCATTATACAACTAACAAAAATCTATCAAATGGCTTGCTTGCCCTTGTTTTCAATCTCTTGCTTGTTCATGCATGCTCATATGAGGGACCTGATGATCCACATCTGCTAACTTTAAGAATGACACAGAAAAGTCTTTTTGAAGTTCAACATCCAAGTGTTCCAACACTTGCTTATTCTTGGACCCTGCAGTGAGCAGATTTTTATTTGATTCACGTTATGTAAAATCATCACCTTGGTTCTTAATAACTTCCTATAAAATCTTTTTCCTCACAAAACTTTTTAGAATGACACCCTTTTTTATCCAGGTTATACAAGGCTTTACTTTCTCCTTTAATACCACTTTTTCACATCAAAATTACCCAATACAGGAATTGGAGCAGAAGGGAGCCAGATTCAGTCGTGCTGTATTTTAAATATATGAAGTTTTGCTAATCACCATGGTTGAATATATGCTTGTTAAAGGCTTTACATCTTTTTCATTTGATTGGTGCAAAATTTAATTTGTTTTAATTTGTGACTTTTATCCAGGTTAATTTTTTAAGATTTTGTTACTAAATCATGCTAGATTTGAGAGGAAAGTACAAGTAAGCCTTTTGATTAACTGAAAATACGCTTTAGTCTTCTCACAGAATAACTCCATCCTCTAGGGGTCACAACTACATATTTCTTGCAAGTTTCTAGATAAAGTAAATAATCTGCCTTTTGGCCAATGTATGGTACTGCTCAGAAGACAACCACTTTGATACAATTCCTGTACAATCAGGAGTGCTTACATGACTATTTACATACAATCACCCTATTTAAAAGTTTTGTTTTAAAGAGATCACTATGATTTTTATGAAAAAGTAAATACACATGTATGTATAAATAAATGACATAAAATAAACATAAAGCTTAGTTTGTTTTTATTGGATCAAATTTCAGTTGGAAAAGTTGTTCCAGACCAGCATCTGTAAGTGTGCTAATGAATAAATATGCTGGAACCCTTTTTATGCAAACCGTACTAAACCTCACTGGTACTGTTTTTTTGATTAAGCATGATAAAAAATACATCTCTAAAACATTTAATTCATTCCAAAGTAGTGGGGCAGGCTAATTATCAGCATTTGACAAAACTGTATATACCTCTAACTAACTACAGATACCTCTAGCAGAGTAGTTTTAAGCTGTTCCAGTAATACTTCCATTACCTTGACAAACAGTGGTGACAGCTGTAGTTTTAGTACCTGGGTCAATGACAACAGAGCTCGGGGGGAGCTGAAGCCTTTCAAAACAACTACAGTTAGAAATATTCCTTAGGAAAGTTAAGCAATATTAAGAAGAGCTGCTTCCTTTAGCCAAATGTATAGAAGCTGTGGCAGACAAGTAGATGGAGTAGGTTAAGCCAGAAAACAGGTACATTATTCAGCTGTTGGCAGGAAGTGATTTCAGCAAACACAACAAACATATTAGAGCCCTCAAACAGGGCTAAGTTAATTTTAAGTTTCATATTTGCATCAAGAGTTAGCAAATGATATTTCAAGCGACTTAGAGCTAGTAACAGAAAGTAGCTTCAGCAAGTACTTGCAATACTTTCAAAAACCTGGAAGTGCGAGCCCAAAGCATTTCCCTGACTGCACAACTTCACAAGATCCTATCAATCACAAGACGTCAAGAACCATTTCTTAAATATAAGCCGTCTAAATTTGAAGATTTCTATTTATTTAAATAACTAATCATTCCTCAGAAAAAATGTGAAACAATAAAAAGCAAAGCAGAACAACTTTCCTTTTGTTAACCAACAGTTAACAACTGCTCTACTACTGTCATTCAGTTCAAAATATTACTGATATATGCAAAAGTCAAAACCAACTTCATTGAACTCAGGCACTGATCTAATGACAGTAAAAAAAGCCCAAACCAAAACACTCCCCCCCCCAAAAAAAAACCCCTTAAAAAACCCCCAAACAAACCAAAAAACAACAAAACTAACCAAACAAACAAAATACAGAGATTTAATACCACAGATTTTAAACTTAAAGAATTAAAACTATAGGTTTCTTCAGAGAAAAAGTTCACCTGAAAGAGTTAAATCGGAGAAAGCCTGTGTTAGATTTTGTCAGTTACGCTGAATGCAGAAACAATAAATAAGTACGATATTTGAAGGGAGGAAAATGAAACTCCTCACAAGTCTTCTGCTGCAACAGCTCAAGCGTTTAAGGCAAATTACCAAATAATACTGGAAAATCGATTCTCTGGTGCAAGACGTACTCTCAGGCTCCACTGACCGCCTGAAAAATTGAGGCTAAAAACCAGCTATATTTGGTCAGCTGAGTAGTCTAGTCTGCATTTGGAAGTCTAGCTTATAACTGGCTGAACAATACACATGTATTTCACCTGCAGTTTCTCAACGACTTTTGTATTTTGTGCTTCTGTAGAGTACAATTTACTTAAGGAATTCTCAGTAGATTCAAAACAAAACTTCAGCCACAAAATTCTTAATAGATGCTCTAGATTCATTCCTGGTCACTGCTACGTTAAGGATGAGAACAAAAGAAAATGACAGCCTGTTAAGCAAGCCATGGAACAAATTGTGCCTGTGAGACATCTCACCCAAACCCTCCAGATCTCTGAAGGTTCCAGATGATAAAAAGCTTATTTGCACATCAGCTTCTGGAAGGCTAAAAAACAGACTTCTTCTCACAAAGTGACACCTACTCATGCAAACTCAGATCCATGCTGCTTTCTTCTCAGTCTTGTTATATATTTAACCAAATAGCACTGCAAGTAGAATTTATCAAGGGTGTTTCAGTGATATATGGCTATCATCCTACATGACTGGAATGGAGCATATCTTACATCTGGTTTGTAGTATGTAGCAAGACAGTTAAACTATTAAAAAATATACCATGGATGGAACTAAGTGAGATATGTTGCCTAACATATAGTCTAAAAGTAAATTTATATATAAAGTGGTTTTGCAAAAATCTCTCTAAAGCTATCAAAAATTTTTCAAGAAATATTCTGTTATTATTTAAAAACAAATTTTGTATTTTTTCCCTTTTTTTCCTGTTTTATATTATATCAGAATGAAAAATTTAGCAGTTGATAGTTTCTTTTTATCCCTCTCTCTAGTGAAAAGGTCTAAATTTGAAGGGAAAAAGGTAGGAGGAAAAAAACCCAAAGGTGCTATTATCCCTATATATTTTTTCATAAAGAAACACTGAATGAAATTTTTTAAAAAACAACTAAACTAGAGAATTAAAGCTGCTTTAATTATTTCCAGTCTTTTAATTAGCTCTGTGACTTATCAAACTGAGAACATAGTGGGATTATAACATTGCATATACATTTGTATACAATTATACCAAAATGTTTACTTAGCTTTTTCATCTCTATTTAATAATTCAATACTGAGATACTGATCAGAACAAAAATTTTTACCCATACTCCTAACAGAAAGACCTGATTTATTTCTTCCAAAACTCTTGAAATCATGAATTCATAAAATGTCTTCATATTTTGTTTAAAAACATTGTAGTCAAAAAGTTTTGCCTAGCAACAGAATAGTAAAGCTTCCTTGTCATGCTCTACACTTTGATTTCTAAGCAGGTACCATATATTTTAACATATATATACACATGCTGTATATAAACAAATCTATATTAGGATGCATATTCACGTATTAGACATTTTGAATATACTGTATATACATTGTGAATCCATGTATATATTTGATGATCTTTCGAGGTCCCTTCCAATCCCTAACATTCTGTGATTCTGTGATATTACAATACCTGCTTAAACACATGTATAGGCATGCTAACATATGACATATATGTGTATATGTACATACACATGTGTATATATGTGTGTATATGTACTGAAAACTAAGCAGCTTCCTTCTACTTCCTCCGAGCAGTCTGTGCATCTTTCTTTGGATTCCTTTTATTTTACATCCCTTTTACGTCTCACTGAGCCCATCTAGCAGGGCACCTTCTGACAGACAAGATACACAGTCATTGCTTCAAACTTTCCTTCTTCACTTTCTTTTTCAGAATTATCTTCACAAATCTTAAAGCCCTCAGATCTGATAAAAATTTGACAGCAAAGCAGCTATAGAAGTAGCAACTAGTTTCTCCATTCAGAACTAAAATCCATTAAGAAAATCTTGATTGTATCAGAATACACATCCTGGATCAAACTGCTGAAGATATTCCAGAAGGACCGAAGACTCTTTTCTATAAAAAAAACCCCCTTTTTTATTTCTTTTAAACTTAGAGGAAACAAAGAATATTACTCGTAAAATTAATTTGCTCTTATTGTTGAACCACAGAATAATTCTGCTGTGTATTGTCATCTTATTAACTTGTAACAGGAGTAGAAAAGTGAAGAGTTACTATAAAGGAATTTTTAAAAGGCAACAAGATATTTATTTCTGGATAAGCTCGTGCTTTGCTACAGAAGCTCGTGTTGCTGGATTAAAAAAAAAAATACAAAAATAAAGGAAACTGTAAATCAAACTCTTTTTTTTCCTCCCCTAAATCACAGTGTCTTTTTCTGAAGCACAACAGGGCCATTTTGCTGAGTACTAATAAGCAGACACTGGCAAAAGATTAAAGTAAGTATCTTGGAAGATAACTACAGTACTCCTAAAATTCAGTTTGCCAACTTCTTAAAACAGACAGTATGAGCTATAAAAACTGAACCAACTGAATCAAGCTAAGTATGACCTAGCAATTTTTCTGCCTGGACAACCATACACAAAATTATAATACATCCATTTGCTCTTATGTTTCTGCTTTTACCTTTTGTCGTCTCTTTTCTTTTCGTTTATCTTCAGTATCTTGTAACATTTTTTCTTTCCAAAGATCAAAAAAATAGGAAGGATCAGTATAGAACTTCAATCCATCTTTCTTATCATCCCTGGAAATACAGCAGAAGAAAAGCTAAGGAAATATGAATAAATATTTTTTTAAACCAACAAAACTCACCTTCAACAATCATCCAAGCTTCACCTTTTCTGCATTATATGCTGACAGCATGCCAAGTGCATTAAATGCCACTCTGCTAGTTACAGCTCACAACTGACTGCTGATTCATGCCATGAATTTCAGGGGAAAAGGGGCAGAATCCAGAGTCTTTTGCAAGGCATGCTTCATCAAAGCTCAGCAGGAGCTCAGACTGGGCTCCTGCATCAGCTGGCTCACCGGAGGGAAATTCACTGGTGCTGCACAATGATCAGAGTCAAGACAGGGTGTGTAGGGGACAAAGGAGTGCAAGAATTGAACTCAACCATCTCAAATGAACTAGAAAGGGAGTATTTGGCTCAATCCAGACGGGTCTTAAGATCTGAATTTAGGAACAAGATAGGTCTGAGTACCTTTGCCCTTATGACAGGAAGCACAAGACAGTTGCTACTCTCAATGGGACTCTTCTAATTAGAGGAAGGGGTAGGAAAGGGGTGGGAACTGAAAGGCTGAATCCTACCAGACTATTCTAGGAGGATTTGAGACAGAGCTGATCTGGACTTGCCAGCTCCAATTTGCAGCAGGAGCCAGGGTCACCCAGAGTAAGAAGGCACAAAAAAAAAAGGTATGCTATCAAATCATAATTTGACTCCATAACATGGAAATAGGGAATCTTCCAATATCCTAAACTCCTGGAAAGGAATGGGGTGTAAGGGGAATAAACATGGCAGGGTAGCTGGCATGGTCCAAACAACATATGACAGTGATCCCAGTCCAGCTTGCTAAACTGTTTAGCAGAGTCCCTTTTGGTTGTGGGGCCTAATTTCTTCCTAGGTAAATTCTGATGGCAGCTGAATACTAATTTCTACCAGCAAGATCAAGAGCAATGGAGATCCAGCACATGGAAACCTTACAAGCACTGGAGCAGGGTACAGAGACCAGATCGTGTACAATGCCTGGTCACACAGCTGTAAACCCCTTACTTTTTGTGTTAGACCTCCTTGCTACAAACATCTAATCTACTTGAAGGGGGTACTGGGGCCACTCTTCCACTCCTCCAGCTTTGGTCAGACTACACGTTGAAGTTCGTTTAAGCTTTGTCCAAGGCAAATACAAATAATTTAAATTCAGCAGATGTAAGACTTACCAAAAATAAAATTTAAGTAAATTTCACTAAAGTATCTCTAAAAAACCCAGGAATAACAATAAAGGTCACTGACACCGTCATCCAGATACGTATTGGGACATAGCTGTGCAGAACAGCTCATCGATAACAACTTTTGCTAACTGGGTGTCTATAAACAATCAACCACCACCACTGTCTATAGCAGTGGCAAAAACCATGTCCTTCAGCTATAAATCTAACAATTTTATGTTCCAAGTAAAAGCTCTTAACAATAAAATACACTGCAAATGCTCTGCTATACCATTCCTAAAAAAAAAATTCAAATAATTTAGTGCAGACTGAGTGCCTGCTTTACACAGATACCTCACAATCTAGTACCTCTCAAAAGTTGAAGGACACAGTAAAACCACGTTGTCCACAACTCTTCCAACAGACAAATTATACTCATTTCATGAACAACAAAAATCTTAAACAAAACAGGAAAAGAAAACAGGAAATGAAGTCCTGATTGCTGCTCTTTTATTCACCAGGAAGTATCCAGGGAAAAAAAAAAGTAAAGATTGTGTGTGTGGGCATACATGTGTATATGTTGAAGGGAAGAGAGAGAGTAGAGGGAAGGCAAAAGCAACAAATCCAGCTTTCTGGATAAACAAACCAAATACAGCATTTTAGTGTATTACTAATTTTCTTTTCACTTTTTACACAATCAGTGGCCCTTGCTCTCTGATCCTGTGCTGCCATGCAACACATGCTGAAATAAGATGATTTTTGACATGTAAAACTTATGATTTTAAGTGTGGTAATAGCAATTTTTGTTTCCATGAACAGGGAAGTCCCCAAAAAAACCAAATCTCAATAACTAATACAGCTTTTCCTTTCTGCTGTAGCTATTCTCTGCTTACAACTAGGAGATAAAGGGCAAAGTACAAGAATGTAAACAATTAATATTTCCATACCTATAAGGTGAAAGAATGTTCAGAGGTGGCGGTTTGTCACTCTGATTATAAATATCAGCCACTGGGTTAGGAATGCTGTTCTTTGAAACTACCTGCTGATCTTGAATTGTTGAGCTCTTGAATGCTTTTTTCATGTTGATATCTTGTAATGATACTGTTAGAAACAAAAATACATTTATCACAAGTCTCAAATTAACATAAGTGGATAAACAAAGTCCATTTTACACTAACTATTTAAAATATTTTCAGCAAAATATAGAAGGAAAATGGAAACATTTTTCTTTAGTGGATAATAATGATATTTAAGCACAACAGCATACAACAATTACCATAATAAATCAGATTTAAGTCCTACTTTGTCCAAAACCTCACTTAAAATAATGGGACTATGGACTGTGTCTTGGAAGATGATGCAAGAATCCTGTCACATGCACATGTCCAATGATCTCCCCTTTTTATGAGGTTTAACCTAGATTTCTAACAGCAGAAAGACTGGCTTCAAGCCTGAAACACAAGGTCTGGTATTCCTCTGACACAGCCTGTTTTGTAACTACATGTGGTATCCACACACATTCAACTCTATTCTAAGTTTAATTAAATTATGGCCTCCACAACCTCCTGTGTGAGAGAGAGAGTTCCACATCTTTTACCATCTTTTAACTCCAAAATTTTTCCATATAATTGAACATACCTTGATCTTAAGTTTTCCTCATCTCTCTATAAAAATAAATACTTTCTTCATACAGTCCAGTAACATATTTCCATATTATCTTTTCACGTACACAATTCCAGGGGAAACAATACTAGCATTTTCATTCTTTCTTTTCAAATGAAAGATTTAAGTTGCTTTTAATTGTTTCTGTCACTTCTAGCAAGACTTTCTTTCATTCTTAATATAAGTTCTCCCGAGATGAAATGACCACTGCCAAAAATATCCAGATAATGCCCACAACAGTTTAAAAGTGGCAGTAAGCTCTTCACATTATCTTCCACTCTCAGGCAAGCTGAAATACAGGTTTTTGACTGCTGTTGAACAGAGCACTGAACTCTTCACTGGCTTGTCTACACTAACCATTCCTAGAATTGATCCCACTCTTTTACAACAGTGCAAGCGTAGGAGGAACGCAAACAAAATGCATTGGCTTGTTTTCTTTTTATTGTCATTGCCATTTTATCTAATATTTCTCACCCATTCATCTCATTTATCAAGTCTCAAGAACAAATTGTGAGAGCTTCACCCAGAAACTGAACAGCATTGGGTAAAAATTTAATATACTGATGACCTGCAAAACCAGAAAGGCATGAAGTTTGATACAGACCCTGTAAGGTACACTGGTATCCTCTGTCGTGATGGAAAACAAATACCGCTCAGATTTCTCTACCCAACTACTTTTGTTATCTGTGCTGAGGTCTTGCCTCTCACTCCAAGACTACTTAGATTCTTCCACAGCTTTTAAAATAGCAAAACTTAGAAACAGAGTATTTAATTCCAAATTGTAGTACCCCCATCCACATAATCTGAAGTATCAAAACATCATTTTTGAGAAATTATTTGCCATTTAAACCTGCCTATAAGTAAACTCAAAGTATTTCAGGCAGGTTTTTCAGATCTATGCCTCTAAATTGTTACATTCTTGTTTGAAGGAAGATAGTTCTCCCATTTTTCTGGGCTTTTTAGTGCCATTTATTTATACGCTTTTGAAAACTTAACCTCAATTATTTTAAAATGTTTTTTTCAACTGTAGTATTAGTTACATATACAAAATATTTTTATATATACACTATATATTAGTTATACCTAAGAATGTAAGAAATCACTGATGCAATTAAATCTAAAGGGCTTTTTAAAATCAACCTAGCAATTGACCTTTTACATAAATGCCTAAGCTACCCAGAAATATATTTAATATTAGTGACAGTGCAATGAATTATCATAAAGACTTCGACTTCTACAGTAAAATAACTAATAAAATTTCCTACTGACAGTAATTTGACAGCAGTTTGTATATATAGCTTATTAACATGAAAGACAATTAGCAATTCAAGAGTAATAACTGCTGTCAATTTAAAATAAAAACTGATTAAATTCTCAGTCCATACACTAGTTTCCTCTGCCAATACACTGCTTTTAATTATGCTTTAAAGTCTGGAAACCAGCCAGGAGGTACTGCATAATAAAATGAGATGTTAAAAAAAAAGAAACAAAAGCAAAAAACCCTCTCATGAGGACTGTATTTCCAAAAGTGTTGGACTTTAAAGTCATGAAGACTGACATAATCCACCTGAGTACAGAGCAAGTGCAGTGTATGAACATCATCTAGTTTGCTCATATTATCACCACAACATGCCTCAAGAACTAAGTCGAATAGTGATCCCATAATAGCTTAGCTTGTGTTCCCATATGGCTCCTGACCTCTACAACAGCAAAAGAGAGGTGCTAGTATCAACTGCGACACATTCACACCTTCCAAAACCAGAAAAAAATCGGACATGTAATAATTTTCAGGCAGTAACAAGCTAAAAATGAAAGGTTAAACATTACACTACTAAATATCAACAGTAACATTTAATATTGGCATTAATAGTAGTATTAAATATAATATATAAACTATACAAAAATAAATATTAAATCTAATATATAAATCATATAAATAGTACTACTAAATATACGACAAGCAGCATTAACTACTACTGAGTAAATATTACACTGTTGTCCTGATGTAACAAGCTTTTACATTTTACTAAATGCCAGGAATTATCTAAACAGAGAGCACGTGCAGTGGCTGGCTCAGACATGTAACTGCACATGTAAGCAAACATGCATGTTACAGTTTTTAGAGCTAGACAGAGAAACATGTTTTTCTTCCCCAAATAAGTACTTTCAAATAATGTAATGATGTTACTGAAATCCTTTTTTTTTTTTTTTTACTGTGTATTTATGAAGTGAATGACCAAACACATAAGCAAGTGAGGATGTAACAGCATTTTAAAGAAAATACTGTTCCTAGTGACTAGCACTCCCTAGAGAATTTCACCTACTTGATGCAAACATGCAGGGCCTCATTTAGGAAAAGAGTATTATAAGATCTTAGATGACTGTGGAACAGACACTACTAATATAGTTTGTGACCACCCTAACCTGAAATAAATAAATAGATCTACTGTCTCAAACTTTTTCCAATATTCTAATTTATTTCCAGTAAGGTCTAGATTCACCCTATTCACTTTGATTTATTACATTCACAAACTAAAAGTTTTCCCTGTGAAAAAGACAGCTTAATGGCTTGATTACTACAGGGGCTTCTTGAAGTAACACTAAGACAACAATGAAGACAGTTATACAACTCAAGAATATTTTTCCTTGCTCTGCTAACATGATTTTTCCCAGCTTGCCTTCCTGAGAAAACAAGATGAAATATCAGTTCAGGATTACTTTGAAAAGACAGACAATGTTGGGTAATTAAATACTGTGGTCTTGTCAACATCACTTCTGGCTCAATGCTTTCATGTAATTACCTACCCTCTTCTACCGTTGAATCCAGCTGGGTAACTTTGACAGCAAGGCGATCGATTCTGTCTTGAAGGGAGTTTGCTCTGATGTAGAAGCTGTTGGCCTCATTAAACAATTCACCAAATATGTCTTCAGCATGTTTGCCTGTGTAAGAAAATAGACAGGGAAAACCCTTTGCTAAGGGCTTACAAAACAAATGACTTCAATATCACAAAGTTACAATAAAACACAGTAGCTGTAGGATTATAACAGCACAGTTTGTCATTCAGCAAAATTTTGGGCAATAGATTTGGACATAATCTCAAAATATATGATAAACGCTGCCTAAAGTCTGTTCTCCTGGACATCCTGGTTAGTCTTCTACTTAAACGGGGAGACTCTGACATTTTAATTCATATGTAGCTGAGCTACTGCCAACATACACACAAATGATCATCAAAACCTGCCTCTGTGATGAAAATAAGGGCCCATCAAAGCTACTGCTGTCCATAAAAGCTTCTGAAGTAAATTTTGAAGTCTAATACCTTGCAGTCCACAGTCATCACGATTTAATTATAAGCATGAGTACAAGCCAACATCAAAATGAAGGCAAAGTGAAATGGATGAAAACCAGGATCCTCATGCAAAACAGCCCACTTATCTCTACAAATGCTCACAATATATATGTTGCTCTGTCACTGGAGTCATTTAAGAGACTGAGAAAGATGGCACCAACCATACTTACCCATGGCCAGTCTGGACTTGATATAGCACAAAAGAGAAGCCTACAACCTTTTCAGCCTCCCTTTCAGCTGCTGTATTTTCTCAATCACTATGAGAGTGGATAGTCCAATCCAGACCTGCAGCCTCAAGCCCTACCTTAAAAGTTAGGAATGCCCCATGATAAACCCAGCCCCCTCCTGGTTCAGAGACCCTTGTGCTTGCCCATTCCTTTCCCAGGCCTTCCTCCTCCCAAAGTACTAGGCATCCTCAACTACAGTTTGACTCTCCTGCTCCAGTCCAAATTTCTCATCAACTCTGGATCAGAATCCCCAATTTAACACTTCTCCTGTCCCATAACGTCCCCTACAAATTTCAGATTCCACACAAATTCATTGCTGCCACTCACTCAATTGACAGCATCAGAACTACACAGATACTGTTGCTTCTCCCTCCACTATTTTTGCAACCAACACCACTCTCAAGACATCCACACTTCATCAGTTCTCTGTGCAAAAGCAAAATCCTTCTAAAACACTACTTATTAAACTCATCTTGTTATGAGCTGTATCAAGAGGAGTCTGAAGAGCAGAAACGGAGGGGAGAAGGAAAGTGAAACTTTGTCGAATAGTTGGAATAAAATGAAATATGTATCAACTACCTAAATGACAGTGACTTCCAAAAGAACAGCAAATGTTGACATTTTGAGTCCTATAACCAACCTCAATATTTCACAAAGAAAAATAAAGACAGAATGAAAATTTCAGTCACGATCCCATCCTGTGAACACCTGGAGACCATAATTCAAAGTAAAAAAGAGCCACATCAAGGCAGTCAACAGGATCTGCTCCTTTCTTGGATCATTTACTTGGGGGGAAGAGAGAACACCACCACCACTAAAACAATATCTGAAAGCACTGTTTGTGAATTACAAATAAAAAAATATTAATTTGACTGCCTTGCTTTGAGTGGAGGACTTCACCAGTAATAGATTTCTTCACTAAATGTAAGATCAGCCAATAACTAACTCAAAATGTTAGATACTTTGGTGTATCCAAGCTCTGCTTCGTAACTATGTGGAAGGTGGATAGGCAAGGTGTGATGGCCTATCTGCTCCTAATATCCTTCCCCTCCAAAACAGAAGTCACACAAACACAGAATAGATGAGGCTGAAGATTATCTAGTTCAACTCCTGGCTCAAAGCATGGTCAGAAAGAGCAGGTTGCCCAGGACTGTGTCCAGTTGGGTTTTGAATACCTCCAAGGATGGAGGCTCCACAACTTCTCTGGGCAACGTGTGCCAGTGCTCAGCCACCTTTGCAGTACAAGTGTTCTCTAAAGTGCTTCCCAGCAGCTATCTGGAATTCAGTTATAATCCTCATTGGGTTTAGCTGCTGCAGATGAAGAGGTCATTCCAAACTAGGGAACAAATAAGCTTTTCAACTCTTCAGATAAATAAAGCAAGTATTACATTCTTCAACCACCAGTATTCAAAGCTCAAAACATCAATACTTTTAAATTGATGCTAGCTTATGTTAATATACTAAAACCTGCCTGCTGAGGGAGGACTGCTGCATTCTAGGATTAAACACATCACCCCTAGAGAAGTCAGGCAGATAGCTGCTTGTCAGTCATTTTTCAGGAGGCAAAATAAGCCATAAAGTTCATTTGTGGGAACATACTTCTTTTAATATTGATTTTTAAAATTGTTTATTATTTTTTAAGCACTAAGTGAAAGCCAGGTTGTCAATCTCCTGTCAGTACAAACAGTGATACAGTAAAGCAATATTGGAGCATGCTATTTTGATTAATGTGATGTAGGAAGTTTTAGAAATAAAGTAATATTTTTCTAGTGTTTTCTATGTTACCATCTTTTTAATTAGATTTTAAACAATACAGAAACAAGCAGGAAAAGCATGTGAAGTTACAAGCATGTATCTTTCAACTTAAGAGCTGATTTTGGTACTACAAGACAGGTGCCTCCCAACATACAGAAAACCTAAATATTCAATCTAAAAAACCACCAAAGGAATTATGCAGTCTTTCCTTCTAAGGCTCCCTCCAACCACAGTAGTAGTTGAGAGGAAATTTAGTCATGATGCTGCCTCACCAAGGCCCCACTCTCAATAGGTTTTAATGTCAATTAACAGAAGTGCCTCTATCTTGCACTTCCACAGGTCACCTTCATAGACCTGTATACTTGACTGCTCACAAAATACATTTCCAAGCATTGTGAGACATTTCTGGAGATCAGTATTTCACAAATAATTGAAATAATACCTCTACTCAAGTTCTGCAGTAATTACATGAAACAACACCTTGCTACATCAATTTATAACATCTCTAGCAAAGTCTAGACACCACCTGAATTAATTACAATTGATTTTCAGAAACTGCACAAAAAGGTGTGCATTAACACTTTGAATATGCTGTCCCAAAGGTAACTTTTGTCAGCAGTGAAAACGATCAGTGCTGTAACAGAAGAGGAATCCAACAATGATGCTGGCTTCTCTAAAGACCTGAAACCCAGCAGTGTTTACTGCTTTGGCTAGTTTCCTTTCACACATCTGAGCCTAAGGACTTCCCTTTGCATTCCTTGTTTCACAGCACAAGTACACGGAAGAACATGTTCAAGTTAACAGAAAGTTTTACAGTACATTAAAAGGGCTACAATTTTTCACACCATGAAGGTGCTTTATCAATGAGAAAAGGTAAACAATGATATCACCTGGCATTCAGGTGTCAGTTCTAAAAGAAATCCTGAAAGAAGGATTACACTAGGGCTGCCTCAGATGGAGCCAGAGCTGCACCAATGCTCTCCTCGGGGTCCTAGCTAAGGACTGAAACATCCCGCAGAACTAGTTGGTGTTTTATAAGTTGGAATACACCCAGAAGGTGACCAGTTTACCACAGCATGAAGCAGAAAACAGTGATTCCACCCACCCATTTGTAATTGGATTAATTAGCATTAGAATCTTGCTCCCCACTCACCCTCCCCCTTTTTATTTTAGATAAGCAAAAGTGGTAAGCTGTTACTGACCAGGTCTTGATTCCTACCTGCCTCCTCACAGTACCTCCAGCGCAGTACCCAATGCCGAAAAAGCTAACTACTTCCCAACTCAATCTGACTTAGCAGTGGGGAGAGCAGAGTCACACAAAGCTGGACACTGTGCTCAGGCCCGCCTGCAACTCATGAAACTCTGAGCCAATCTACCCAAGAAAATACTAGGAGGCAAGTTGGTGGAAAAAACCTCAATAAAGGAGTACATATACAATTTTTAATATTTAGTCTTCAACAACAATCTGATGTAAATTATTATTTATTCCTTATAAATACAGACATGGAAAACTCAGGAATAAAACCACGATGCAAGAGACCCTTTTGCAGAGAGCAGCTCTTTTCACTGGCTAGAGTCCTGCAGCCATCAGGCCAAACTCCACTGCCAAAAAAAGTAAGGGAGTATTTTGTGGAAGCTTTCCTCAAAGCCTTTGCTCTATCACTGTTTTTACCAGTTAAAGCATCATGGGGCTTACAGGTACAGGCTGCAAATGCTCCCAGTAGATTATCTCCTCCCAAATGGAGATGAATCCCCTTCTCAAGCTTTTGCCTTATATAACAAGTGCACAGTTTCATACAGGACTGTGCTCACTCTGCCTGTGCTCCAAGCCAGCTGGCTGCAAACAAACCCAAATCTGAAGACATAATAGAAAAAAGCTCCACTGAGAGCACATTCCCTTTGGATAGGAACTTGTTCATGCCTCCTGAAAAGAGCAGAGGTAAAAGCAAGCCAAATTTCTATCCAAACGCACAGATCTGCCAGTTTTCAAAATCCACACTGAACACACAGTGCAACATTAAAAAACAGCGTGACTGCAAAATAGACCCGTACTTGCTCTCTTCATGCTTCAAGCTGTGGGAACACCAGCGAGCTCTGATGCTGTCAGCAGGGCATACTACATTAGCACCAGCACAGCATTTTTCTATGATCATTTCCTTGCTCCCAGTTGGCATGAAACACAGGCAAAACAAACACTGTCTGCAGAAAAAATCCTCTGTAAATATGACAGATTTCAGACTGTGGACAAGCCTCGTGGTAAACTTCACTCATTAAATCCCATTTATTCATCCATTAAAACAAAGGACACATTTATTTGCACAGACCTTTAACTTGACACTAATAAAGTACTTTAGGGTTGTCTAAAAAGACTTCTGATGACCCAAGAAATCTGCTGAGGGAAAATTGCAGGATATGGATTGTTTAAGTAGCCAGTTCCTCAACAACAATCATAAAAGCATCTGAATATGCAACATAACCAGCAGATTAGCCGTAGCACCAAATCTGGAGAAATGAAAGCTAAACATTCTTAAACCATTTCCATTTACAAAGTGAAAAAACTGATGAAGCAATAATTTCTTTTCTAGGACCAGAGTTATCAGTGCAAACAGCAGCTGCTGATTGTTAAGCACTCTCTGAAGAAATCTCTTCTCATTCATTAAGAAAAATTATTTTCCTTGCAAGCATTCCATGCACGCTTCTAGAATTGCTAGTTGTGGTGTCAACTGACACGTGTACTGTGTAGGCTGCTCTGTACGGAGCTACTTACCTCAACAGTAGCCCACAGGTTTGTTCAGTGAATGCCATTCTTTTGATACATGTGCTTAATTTCATTAATATGAATATATATAAGAAAAGGCTTAAGGAGTATTAACACACATTAAAACAAACTGAAGTTTCCGTCAAATGTGTCACTTAATGCCAAGAGGTAGAAGAGTTTGCTGGCTTCATCCTGTACAACTGAAAGCCAAGAAACACTCTTGTGCTAGTCTTGTTTCTTGCACCAATTCCTCTCACCTTAGAAAAATTCCTGTTTTTCTATGCCATAGTTTTTTAGTCAGCTGGTTTTTGGTTTTGTTTTGTGGTGGTTTTTTTTGTTTGGTTGGTTGGTTTTTTACAATTGTAAATCTTAGAGAGGCTCTTCTCATATAAGCTTCAAAATATAGAAGAGCATAAAAGCAAAGTAGCATTATGATATTATATTACATCAGTGGAAATGTCCCATATAATTATTCTGCTATTTAAAACAAGTCATCTTAAAGCTTTTCATTTATTCAGTTTTTCATCAAGAATCAAATACTTACAGGAAGCTACAGATACTCACTTAAGCTGCTTAGCTGGCGTATGATAGCAGCAAGGGTACTATTCGTTACACACTCCAGTTCACTAGTAATTCCCTCTGGCAGAGCTCCTCGGCAGAGGTGCCGTGGTTCAATGTTCCTTTTCACCAAAGGCATGGCTCACAACCTGGAATTCACAGGAAAAATATGTATTACATTTACAGTGATGAAAATAAGAGCTATGAATCTGTGTAGCACACACATAATTTTTTCTACAAAATATACTTCACCTTTCTTCTTTTAAAGCACTTGCTTCAGCCTTCCTGTCAAAAGATATTGTACAATTCCTGCCAAGGCACTGGAGTCAGCAGGACCAGAACACAACACTCAAACCAGAACACAAGAGCAGCGCAGATAAGCACAGATAACGTACACCAAATCCAAGCAAAAAGTGTAATATTTACTGTCTACACAGACCTGTGCTCCAGGACCAGAATCGCTGGACTTGAGTACAGGGTAAAAAACTGGCAGTCCCCACCGGAGAGGCAGTAAAGACAAGTGTCTGGAGCAAGCCGGCTTGTTGCCTGGGCAAGCTGGCCACCAACGGACAGTCCATGCAATACAGCCCCCTGACTACATCAGACACTGACCTACCCTTGCTTCGACAGGTTTTCAGTCAAAATTATAAACTCCTCTGACAGACAAGGGCAAGGGCCTCACAGAAATAGGCTGGCTGAGAATAAGGAAGAAGCTGCAATGCGAGGAAGAAGATCATTTTCCATGTGTGGTACTTGCAGAATGACAATATGTATGAGGTAAAGAACACGTATTGAGGAGATTTTGGGAGTGTGCCAGATGCAGGAAGACATTTATCTGAGAAAACAAAGGCTGTCAGAACTGGTTTTCTTGGAAAATAAAAAGACTAGGACAGGGAAAAATACAAAGAGAGATCTTAAAGCATGACAAAAGGGCACAATGACATAGAAAACACTATCCTGTAGGGAGCAGCTCTGAGAGCAAGGATGCCCAAGTGGGACAGAATTCCCCCAAAAGGGAAATGAAAGCATATAATATAGAAAGTTCTTAAGCAGTTTTCTGTAAAATGTCATTAATACCATTATGAGTCAATTTGATTAACTTTTTTGAACGCTGACAATTCGACCTCCATGCACTGCTTATGAACAATATTCTGTTTAAAGACCATGTCGCACTAAAATTTTCTGGAACGAGAAGTTACAGTGTTACCAAGGGCAAAAGTTCAGTTAGAAAAGACTTAACGGAAAATTTCTTTTTTATTGCACTAAGGCAATTAAAGTAACTTTTCCATTTCTCTAATTAAAATCACATTAGTAAATTAAAAAGACCTTTTTGGTTTCAAATGTTGCATAGTAATTTTTGTAATTACTTGTCCCCTGCTAAGGTTTAAAACATTTTCTTCTCAAGAAAATTTCTAAAAAAATTAGCAACTTTTAAGTAATTAGCAAAAAGCAAATTATTTAACAGTAAGGCAATTTCAGAACAGGCCAGGAAGACATAGGCTCATGACTTCTAAGCAGTAATCTTGAATTATTTTATATCTTTCTTAATATGAGACAGTCTATTTTAATATGTCAGAATTTAAGGCCAGTTGAGTTTGTGAAATTTTAAACAACACATCAGAGGTAAGAGAGGAACATTTTTTTATTTTACATTAGACCAAAAAGCTTCTTGTTTCTGTTCTATGTTTTCGTATTCCTCTACAAACAGATGCATGTAAAATATTACTTAATATTCAATGCAGTCAGTTTTCTGAACTTGATCAAAAATAGGTAAAAAGTGGAAATTCATAATTATTATTATTATTTGAGTGCACCCTCAGCAAGTTTGCCGATG
>NW_010297557.1:2419-4132 GCF_000700745.2 Antrostomus carolinensis | reverse complement strand
CCCAGGCAGGGCCATAACCTTGCTGCTGTCGACAGTTTGATTTGATGCCATTAAAGCGTTTGCTCGGAAACAGCCGACATCAGGCGGCAACATCTGCTACGGCCCTTCCCCGGCAAAGCTGCGGCAGAGCCGAGGGCAGAGCTGGCCTCTGGCTTTGCCGACAGGTTGGGGTGCTGCTGGAGATGAGTGTGTCCCCTCCCAGGGCCCCAGTGGCAAGATGAGTGTGTCCCCTCCCAGGTCCCCAGTGGCAGCATCTGACCCTCAGCAGAGCCTGGCACCCAGGTGGTCTGCAGGGAGATGGGGACACGTGCGCACCCCATACGCGTGCACACCCCGCACGCGTGCACACCCCGCACGGACAGTCCCTCTTTGCATCCCCACCTCTGCCTGCCAGTGACTGACCCATCCCCTTACACCAGGTGCTCGGCCTGGCATTGTCCCAGCTGTTTGGAAAATCAACGATAATTAATTAATAACAATAATGAATAATAAAGGAAAGGGGGAGGGAAAAAAAGCTCCCCTTAAAGCACCAGCCTGGGATCTTCTCAAGCCCATTTCAGTTTTCAAACCTCCTTCCAGGTGGAGCATGAGGGGCCCTTTTCTCCCTTTAATTTTCTCGCCGCCGCCCGGGGCTGCCCCAGAGGTCTGGCTTTGATTTTGCTGCCTTTGTTCCAGCAGCCCCGGCACAGGACAGGGCAGCAGCACACGCCACGGTAGAGGCTTCCACGTCGACCTCACCAGATTTTTAATTGACCCGTCTTTTCCCCAGGATCTCGGCTTTAACCGCATCCAGTTGCCTGTGCAGGCTGGGAGATGCAGCTGCGATAAGGGAAGTGACATGGAAAGTGTCCAAAAAGGGGATGGGGGACACAGGGTGTCAGCAGCTCCAGTGGTGCCAGAGGGCACCGTGTGATCCATGCATCCCTGAGCCACCAGTGGTTGTGGAAATATAACTAAATAAAGCCCCAGATGTGTATATAGACCCCAAAAAGGTGCTGAGACGTTACTGGTGCCCCCACCGGTGTGAGAAAAAGGGGCCAAGCTGGGACTGATCAAACCAGCGGTGTGATTTGTGCAGCTACAGCAGAGCCACCAACAAAGGGACCATCCGGAGCCATGCGCTGTTTGGCACATGTTGGCGGTGACACGAGGGTGGCAGGGGGACACATGCAGCCCCCTCCCCAGCTTGGGGCTGCCCGGCATAGGTGGGGAACAGGGCTGGGCTTGGCTTTGCTGGTGGATACTGGGTGCCAGACACCACCAGCACCCCATTCCCTCCCCTCGTTACACTCTTTTCCGTAACGAAGGCAGAGGGGACAGCACCAGCGTCACTGCCACGGCACAGTGCCAAGGGAGCCGTGCCAGGGAAGTCCCCAGGGAGCTGCAGACCCCTGGGGCTGTTACAGTAAGTCAGCAAATACAAAAACTGTCTAAAACTCGGTGTGTTACAATGCATCAGGGCTGCCCTAACCCAGGCTCCCAAATCTCAAACCGCTGCCGAAACAATCTCATGTTCACCCCAGTTCCTCCAACCCACTGGTGCTGGGGACAGGCAGGATGTGTCCCCCCAGCCACTGAGCCCTTGGTTAGTTCCCACAAGCCTCAGCTGCCTCTGAGATCAAACTGGTGGCCCAGGTGAACCTAATGCAAGAGGGATTAGGAAATGGGGAGCTTCAGCACTGAGGGTGGTGAGGTGCTCGGATGAGAGATGGC
>NW_010297557.1:0-2317 GCF_000700745.2 Antrostomus carolinensis | reverse complement strand
GGCGGGGGCCGAGGGGGCTGTGGGAGGCAGCAGCAGGCAGAGATGGGCAGAAGCAGCGATTTGAAATTAGGTTTTTTGCAGCAGAGCCCCGTGGTTCTGGCCCTCCCTGCTGCTGCTTCCAGTAATTAGCCCAATAATTGAAAAGAATGGTGATAAGCGGGCTGTTTGGAGGGGCTTGCAGGATCCCGACGTCCCCGAGGAGGGTGTGCAAGGAGGGGGGTGATTGATTTCATAGAACCATCATAGAATCCCAGACTGGTTTGGGTTGGAAGGAACCTTAAAGCTCATCCTGTTCCAACCCCGCTGCCATCAACAGGGACACCGTCCACCAGAAGAGAGAAGATTTGCAGGGCTGTGGGTACGTGAAATGCAGAGCACTGGGGCTGGGGGACCCCAGAGTGGTTCAGGGGGTCACTGCCCCACACAGGGTGGGCAGGGAGAGGGTTTGTTCACCCTGCAAAGCCGGGGCTGGTGGCAGAGATGGGACCCCAGCCACCCCCCTGCTTGTGGGCACTGTGCCAAGGAGCAGGGCGATGCAGCGTGTGCAAGGAGATTACGATAGAGGATGATGCAGGGCGATGCGAGGTGAGGTGATGCAAGGCCAAATGATGTGATGTGGGGAGACACAACGCGACGCAGAGCGACGGCGAGGTGCTGCAAAGCCAGCTGCTGCGATCTGGGGCAGGGCAGGGCGGTGTAATGCGGGGTGATGCGATGCAAGACGACGTGATGCGGGGTGATGCGATGCGGGTTAATGCAAGGTGATGCCGTACAGGGGGATGCAACGCAGGGAAATGCGATGCAAGGAGATGTGAGGCGGTGCAGGGCGATGCGATATGATGCGCTGCAGGGCAGTAACGATGCGGGGCAATGCGATGCAGAGTGATGCAACGCAGGGAGATGTGATGCAAAGCGATGGAGGGTGATGCCATGTGATGCGATGCAGGGCGGTGTGATGCAGGGCGATGCAACACAGGATGATGCAATGCAGAGAAATTTGATGTGAGGTGATGCAGGGCAACGCAAGGGAATTCCATGCAGGGCGATGCAGCACAGGGAAATGTGATGCAAGGAGATACGATGCGATGCAGGGCAATGCAGGATGATGCAACGCAGGGAAATGTGATGCAAAGAGATGTGGGGTGACGCAGGGCGGTGTGATATCATGTGGTGCAGGGTGATGCAAGGCAGTGCAATGCAGGATGATGCAACGCAGGGAAATGTGATGCCAAGTGATGTGGGGCGATGCAGGGCCATGTGAAATGATGCAATACAGGGCGATACGATGCAGGGTG
The DNA here is from genome assembly GCF_000700745.2 of Antrostomus carolinensis. NCBI lineage: Eukaryota > Metazoa > Chordata > Aves > Caprimulgiformes > Caprimulgidae > Antrostomus > Antrostomus carolinensis. Next base: position 1,022 of record NW_010297557.1, on the reverse strand, counting down.
ATGTGATATGATGCAATACAGGGCGATACGATGCAGGGTGATGTGATATGATGCAATACAGGGCGATAGGATGCAGGGTGATGTGATATGATGCAATACAGGGCGATAGGATGCAGGGTGATGTGATATGATGCAATACAGGGCGATACGATGCAATACAGGGCGATACGATGCAGGGTGATATGATATGATGCAATACAGGGAGATATGATGCAGGGTGATGCAAGGCAGGACAATGCAGGGTGATGCAACGCAGGGAAACGTGATGCCAAGTGATGTGGGGCGATGCAGAGCCATGGGAAATGATGCAATACAGGGCAATGCAGGGCAATGCAATGCAGGGAAATGTGATGCAGGGTAATGTGATATGATGCAATACAGGGTGATACCATGCAGGGTGATGCAAGGCAGTGCAATGCAGGACAATGCAAGGCAGGGCGATGCGATGCGAGGTGACACAATGTGATGTGATGCAGAGCGACGCGATGCAAAGCAAAGCCCTGCAGGGTGACACAAGGTGACACAGGGCGATGCAGCACCAGGTGCTGTGCTCCAGCGTGCCGGGCAGGCGATGCAGCACCAGCGGGGCGATGCCACAGCGGGTGAGGCGATACCCCGTCGGCGCACACGACGCGGTCCCTCTCGGCGCATGGCCACACTCCCCGACCCACCGCAGTGGTGATGCTTCATTTGAATTCTCGCCTCTCTCTCTCCTCTCTCTCTCTCTCTCTCTTCGCAGATCTCGAGCCCGCGCCATGCAGTCCTTTCGAGAAAGGTGTGGTTTCCATGGCAACCAGCAGAGCTACCAGCCGACTTCACAAGATACATCACGCCTGGAGAATTACAGGCATCAAAGTCAGGCAGGGCCGAACTGCGAGCGGCAGAGGCTGGTGGCGAAGGAGTACTACAGTCAGCAGCAACTGCCGTACTCAGGCTACGAGAACAGCGCCGTGGAGAAATACCACCGGGGAAACAAGCAATTAGCGGGGCAGCAGCTGCAAGGCAGGCCGGCCTTTTCCAAT
>NW_010297556.1:0-6840 GCF_000700745.2 Antrostomus carolinensis | reverse complement strand
CTTCTCCTACTCCATGGGGTTGAACTGGGTGCAGGTCTCTGTCTTTTCCTCACAATGAAGCTCTCTCTGTCTGTCTGTCCTTCGTTTAGGCTGATGGTTCTTTTGTTCAGGTCGAGGTCTCTCCTCCAGGTTCTCTCCACCTTCTTCTTTTCAGGACAGTCCTTCCCCTCACAAATATGGATCCACAGAGGCGTTTCTCTAGTGCTCATTGGCCCAGCCTGGGCTGGGGGGTCTCCGCCTTGGAGCCAGGGGAGCTTTTCACTCTCACAAGGTGGCCCTTCCCCCACTACCAAAAAAACAGCCCCCCCCCACACACACACAAGCCCAACACACTACCTAGAAACATCCTTTTGCTGAGCAACATGAGAAGATGCTTGTACTTCATTAGGTCCTATGTAAGTGTAACCTGAAATATTATTTAATGAGGATCTTGTGCTTGAAGTGGATTAAAGAGATGAAAGCTAGAGGCTTTATACAGAAACGACTGCCTTTGTTCATCTGCTCTACACTATGTGTGGAGTTTTTCTTTGTGTGGGGGGTTTTTAAATCCCTGAAGTGCATGTTACACAAAAGAACTGTAGTAATATGGGAAACATTTCCCAGTGACCTCGAAGGAGGATGTCCTAGATCCTTAAGATGTTCTGCATGGTCTCTTCTGTGGTTTGGTTTTGTGTACTGGGTGGAAGGTATATCAGGAGAGATATGAGCGCAGGTAAGTGGGATTCCAAGCCCCATCTGTGTTCCCACTGTCATTGTCATCCCCAGCAGCTGATGGGGAAAATGGCTTGGATTTGGAAAAGAGACTTCTTTGTAGCTGGTCCTTCTGGCTTGTTCTGTTCTTTCTGTACTGGGAAACCCTTTGTCTGACAAGGTATGAAACATCTTTGATGCAGTTTAATCCCTTTAAATTCACGTTTGTGAGTCGTAGTTAAACATGCGTTTGAAGTGGAAGGGTTGGCATATGTTTAACTATGGCTCACAAACATGATTGGGGTGTCTACGTGAGTTATTAAAGGGCCAGGGGTGGGAAGAAATCCCATTTTCTGAGTCATTTCCCATTTAAAGTATAGATACAATTTGTGTGTCATACAGTAAACCTTTTACTTTTCCAGTCTTTCTTCTCTCAGTCATGCCTTTTATTGTTGCCCACTTCCCCCTGTGCTTGCCCACTTCAATATTGTAAGCTCTTCAGAGGGTAACATGCTAATTTTGTAAAGCATTATCAGTTTTGCGTGTTGTATATATTATAAATTGCTGGCAAAATTATAGAAGATAGCTGCTGACCATCTAGAAGCTGATTAAATAGTTATCTTGGGTGATTTTTCTCCCTGTGCTTTTTGTGCAGTTGCATAGGATTGAAAGAAGAAAGCAGCATTATAAAGAAACTCCTTCTCCAAGCTGTGTGAAGGCACAGCTGACTGTGCGCTTGTAAGACAGCTCACTCCCTGTGGTCACATGAAGCATTTTATCTGTGAAGTTTGTAATAACAGTCAGAGCTTCAGTGAAGGAGCAGCAGCAGCTTCCTTTTGAAGTTCTGTCAGGGCAGTGCTTCCAGCCCTGAGGCCTTTATCTCCGAATTTCCATCATGAACTAATATCCAATATTACGTAGGATATAGGTTTTTCATTCCTGGGGTGAGGATTTTTTTTGCTGTTGGGTTTTTTCTTGGTCTATGTTGTTCACTTTGGAATGTCATCCAGTCATAGCTGCTTATGATGTGGGAATTCCTTGGGACTGATTTGTTTTGCATGATGAGTTGCCTTCTCAAGATGAGGATCACAAGAAGTCGCCTGTAATGAGCACCTCTGTGTAGAAATGTGTCTGAATTGGGCTGGGAGTCTGCAATTAGGCTCAAGGGCTACCGTGCTCCTCAAATTCAGCTCTCTTACTAGTTGAGTTGTTTGAATTTCCCTTTGACCTTTTTTTCCCCTTTCAGTTAGTGTTAGAAGGTTTTGTTTGTTTGTTTTTAAGGGATGCTGTTAAATTACTCACTGATAACTATATTTTTGTTTATCAGCCTTGTGTCTGTGAGCTCAGGTAGTCCTTATTCCCTGCCTGATTTTTTGGGTGAACCTGCTACTTTTACAGGCTTACAGCGCTTTCATTTCTTTTCCCTTTTGTCACTGTTTTACTTACTCATTACATATTTATTTTCTGTTCTTGTTTACAGGAGGAACTGGTCCCACATCTGATACTGGCTGGGGCTGTATGTTGCGTTGTGGCCAGATGATTTTTGCTCAGGCCTTGGTCTGCAGGCATTTGGGAAGAGGTAAAGCAGTGCACAGCCCATACTGAATTTCAGGGCTGTGTGCTCCCACAGGGCAAAATCTGTAAGGACAGCAGATAACCAAAGCACAGTTGGGAATTGCTGAAGGCTCTATACCTTTTTCTATACCTTTTTCTGTAGTCTTCTCAAGTTTGGGGCTGTTGAGAGAAAAGTCTACTGGAAACCCTCCAGCAAGTTTTTCCACGCTGTCTGCAACTCTACGTAGATAGATGTAGTTGTCCAAGTCTTAAAACAAAGCTGAGCCCTGTAACGTGCTAGTTAAATCCATGGGAGCCAAGCAAGTACTAGAGTATTCTTGAAGGCTTTTATATATAGTTGAAGTTTAAAACAATTTAGTAGGTTGATTCTTATTTATCATTCCATTTTGTCACGAAGTCCTCACTGAGCGTAGTCTCCTCTCCCTGAATACTTGCATTTGACCCATGCTTGGTCTGTGAGCAGCTACACCAGAGGGATTTCTTGACAGCTGATGGCCTTTGAATTTCTGGGGGATGATTTTCATAGTGAAGTCACCTGTTTTTTCCCCAGAATATGTAACTCATGCCTGTCAATGAGAAATTGTAATCGTATTTCCCATATGTTGCATAGAGGTACAAATTGTGTTTTCTGTTTGATTTTTTTTTTCCTGTGGGTGATATTCTTTTATCCCAGCTGTGAAAATGCTTACTTTTCTTTTAAGATTAATCCTCAGATGCCTAGTACTAAGACAGCAACATGAAAATCACATCAGCTGATTGCACAGGGGAGAGTGTTTGTAGCTTGCCCTCTTTAGTTGCTAATAATTATCATGTTTTGTTTCATGTATCCCGTTGTCTGTCTTAGACTGGAGGTGGATAAAAGGGAAGAGGCAGACGGATAATTACTTCAATGTTCTTAATGCCTTCATTGACAAAAAAGACAGCTACTACTCCATTCACCAGATAGGTAAGAGTCTGGGTGCTGGAGAGTGTGAGGATATTCAGTCTGGGTTTTCCACAAGTGTAGAAAATCACTCTGTGTTTGTAATTACCTGCTTAGCCAAAAAAACCCAAACCAAAACAAAAAAATCAAGCAGGTCAGGGAATACATAGTATCATGTCACATCCCACATTCCTGTCCATAAAGTTTTCCCATAGCAGAAAAGAGGAAAGTCCTGCTCATAAGGTTTCCCGTAGCAGGAGTGAGGGAAACGTGACTCAGAATTGCTGATTCTCTTGGTTGGAATAAGGTGTGCACAACACATGAGGTCCGTGGGAAAACAGAGACTTATGTTTATCACAGCTAGGCTCATCAATAAGTAGGTAACAGAAATGCTTAATATTTGCCATACATATGAGATGTAGGCCTTGCATTACTCACTGGAAGAAAGTAAAAGAGTGAGAGAGAAAGAAAATGTGAAAGATCACTGGTCCAGTGTTGGTCCAGCCAGTCGAGAGTTCTCTGGTCTGTAGGAGCACCTGTCCAGAAGTTGTTTCTTCTTCTTTGTTTCCTTCTTTTTTCTCCCAGTTTCTGGCACTTGCCTTCCTCTTTTAAGTCCGTTGTTCTTGTGAGTGTTTGAGACATTTCCAGGTGCCCTTTAGCTGGGACAGAGCTGGGTTTCTTCTTAGTAGCTAGAATAGTGCTGTGCTTTGATTTCAGCTGGGATTTGGTAGGAGAGAAACGCTGAGAACATCCCCATGTTGGCATTTGTGTCACCAGGAGTGAAGGACTTTATGTTTTGTCAGTCTGCAAGTGCAAGATCTAAGGAGGCAAGGTATATTTAAATTAATAAGCTAAATTGGCATTTGGCTCTACCAATGGGATATTCCATATCATGTAATGTCTAGTATATTAATGAGGGACTCTTTCTCTCCAGCCCCTGTTCCCTTATGAAGTTTCATCTCCTGCCATTTTCTGCATCTTTGAGCAACCACTGCTTTGTTCCAGGGGATTACAAGATAGCCGCGGTGCCAGAACTATTTGTTCAGATTGCTTGTTCTTACAGTTGGTCTCCTATGTACTCTACTGCCAGTTTTCTGATGTGATGTAAAACTAACACTCTTTATTATGAATTATGATGGATTTTTCTTATTGAGTTCATTAAGACTGTCAGGTTTGCCTAGGTTTTTGCTTGAGGTTACATTCAGCATCACTTTCCATATCCTGGCTAGTGATCCCCAAGAGAATACCCTCGTTTTCGGGTCAACCCTAGTTAATACACAGGCCATGACGTGATATGATATGGAATATTTCATTGGCATATCCAAGTGCCAATTTCAGGTTTTGCTAATTACTATGCTTCCCCCTTCCCAGTCCTAATGAACTTGCAGACTGGCAAAACACAATGTCCTTGGGCTCCAGCAGCAACTAATAACATTAGTATGTTATCAACACTCTTCTCATAACAAATCCCGTATTGAAACCAAACCACAGCTGTTCTACCTACTAAGAAGAAAATTAACTTTATCCTAGCAAAACCAGGACAGATATAAACTTCCCTGGCAAATAAAAGAGAAGGAACCTGTTCCAGTTTTTCCTAGAGGATGTTAAGGCACCTGTAGCTTCAGCAAACAGAATGACAGGGGTGTTCCTGGTAGTCAAACACTCTTAAGTAAAATTTCTTCTGAGGTAATGTTGCCTTTTGCAATTCTGTATTATGGCCTTTATAGGGAAGTATTTGCTTTACAGTCTTTGAGGACACACTTCTCTCTCCCATCTACACTAAGATACTCCACAAAAGTGAGATTTCTTCCCTATTAAATACAAACTTTGATTAGGAAGGGGTGCAGTGTAGGCGAAATTATTTGCTAAATTATTTTGTTGGTTTTTTTGGTTGTTTTTTTGTTTTTTTTTTTTCTTGGGATGCAGCCCAGATGGGAGTTGGAGAGGGAAAATCCATAGGCCAGTGGTATGGACCAAACACAGTCGCACAAGTGCTCAAGTAAGTGCTGCGTCTTTCCTTTCTATCTTTCCAACAAGCAGTGGGGTCATTTGGTTTGTAGCAACTGGTAGATCCTAGTTTCTACCTGTTGACTGAAGCACAACTATATGACGTTCTAATGCTGTTAGCAGGCAACCAGCTTGACTTTAGCAACCTGTTTGGGCAGGAACTTGAAAGGAGCTTTTTTGTTATTCAGCTGCTGGCAGGATGTAAGGGAAAATAGATTTCAAGTTGAGGACAACCCTCAAAATTTTCTCTCCATGTCCCACAAGTAATGTACACTAGAACTGAACACAATACTCTTTGCAGAAGACCAGAAGCAAGTGTCAGAGTAGATGATCACTGCCGTGGTTTGTATCTCTGCGAGTACCTGAGTTGCCTCTGCTGACCTGACAACAGTGTCATTGTTATCAAAAAGCTACCAACGAGCCATTGAGTCACTAATATGGTAGCAGGGGAAAGCTGCCTGCGTTCCATGGGGATAGGCAGAGAATCAGAGCAGTGCTGGGACACACTGTATTTTGAGAAACATTCTCTCTCCTATCACCATTCTTCTCTCACTTTGATTAGATGACCAGATTACTCCCTGGAATAGGCTAGGATTGCCTAAAAGCAGCTTTCCTAAGTCAGACCATATGTTGAATTAGCCCAGAATCTGGTATGTGTGATCAGGAGATGTGTACAGAAGGTGAAAGGGGTTGTTTTTTTTCAGTTATGATTCTTTATTTTTTTATGCTGTCTTGCTTGTCTGCTGTTCAAACCAGGAGTTTGAGCTGGAGATTGTCTCAGGGCTCTTGTACTTCATAGCTGCTGAGGGACAAATTCCCAGGTGTGGTGCCATTTGCAACCTTGTTTATTCCTCTGACCATAATTACTAGTGGCAATAAGTCTACAACTCTGACACATGTGTAAAAGCACACTTTACAGTGTACTTGATGAAAGCCAGTCTCTCCTAACCCAGTTTCTCCTCTTTGATACACCACCATTTTTATCTTGTAGTTGTAACTAATCCTTGCTTGCTTTATTTTTTTTTTCTTTCCTATAGAAAACTTGCAACTTTTGATACATGGAGTTCACTGGCAGTACATATAGCCATGGACAACACGGTAGTGATGGAAGAAATCCGTAAGTATCACATGGAGGTAGAACGTGGTATTTTCAGCAAGAAGCCAGAAAAAAAATGGAGACCATATAGTAGTACAACACAACAAGCATGAAGTAAATAGTCAGCCTTAAAGTTGTGGCCAAGAGTGCTAAAACCAGATGAGAATTGCTGTTCTGGGGCAAGGGAGCCCCTTGTTTTGACTTTTGCTTCATCTGATAAAGCCTCTGACATGGCACTATGGCCTCTGGATCTGGAAGGAAGGTCTGCTGACCTTCAGACAATAGGTGGGAGCTGCTTGGAGGGTAGTGTCAAACTTGTTTATGGCCACGGGTAGCAAGCAGTAGATGGCTGCTTCCTCTCTCATGTAATGGGGTAGGAATGTCTCTGCTATTAGGCAAAGTAAGACAAGTAGAACAGATTGCTGAAGAGGAAAATGAACAAAATCAGTGGGACGGGGAGAAGAAAGGAATCCATCTCTGGAGTGGATCCCTCATCAACTTTTAAGGAGTGCTCACTGGTCCTTCCTCCCTTCCTCCCTTCCTCCCTTCC
>NW_010297555.1:89603-105057 GCF_000700745.2 Antrostomus carolinensis | reverse complement strand
GGGGTTGTTCCTGCCCAGATGCAACACTCTGGGGAGGAACACCCAGGGTGTTGCAACACCCTTGCATGCGTTCATGAGCCATCCCGGTAATTGAAAGTGAAAGCTAAAGAACTTGTGCTTCCCTAAAGAAGATCCATCTCTTAAGACTTTGTCTTATGGAGTTTTTTTTTTCTGACAACGTGAAGCACTGCCACTTCAGGTTTAGGGACAGCTAATTGGAAACTTTTCTGGAAACGTGCACATCACTGTGCTCCAAAACCACATCAGTTCCCCTCGCCATCACCCCACGGCTGTCACTTTTCTTCACTGTTTGTTTGTCCAGACGTGCTGCTGTCCTCTGAACCCAATATTGCAGAAAATTGTTTTCAGCCAAACAGCAGCAGCAGTTAAGTTCTTAACTCACTATTATCTCAACCCACTGTCAGGAGCTATAAATGACTCTTTATAACCCAGTTGGGAGTATTTTAGTGCTAGCTTTACGAAGCTGGGAGGTAGGGGACTGGGGGTTTTTTTTGGAGAGGGCAGGAGGAAGGCTGGCAACCCCTGAATAGGATTTTCCTTTCTGTTTTCTGAAATGGCAGCACAAAGGGAGAAGTATTCTGCAAAAGGATTTAGATACTTCACCGTTTAACTTGTTAACAGGCAGTTTAAGTGCCTCTGCCCAATACATGATGCAAAAGGAGAGTACAGGCACCTGACAGCTGATCTACAGGATAATTAACTAACTGAAGGTGTGACTTCAAAATTACTTAAACTTTATTTAATTCTCATTTTGACACTGCTTTCAAGTTAAAGTAGCCTTATATCAGTTCAATTTAAATCTACCTCTGAAATCAGTTTACATAAAACAATTTGCCAGTTACTCTAAGTAGGTCAGCAAAAACTTAACTAATAGCAGTTTAGATAGTTCATTTTTTAAGGAGTTAATTCAAGTGAATTTTCCTGAGGTTTGCTATGTAGGCAACCCTAAGAATGGGATGTGCAAACCCCAGAAAGCCAAGCAGAGCATGAGGACCAATACAGTACCAAGCAGAAGGATAGGATTCAGACACTCTTATTTCTCTGGGGTATTAGATACTTCACTTGTGGTCTCAAGGGAGGGAGTGTGCCCAAGGCAGGGGCTATATGCTCAGATTTTTAGTGGTTCAGTTTTAATTTCGTTATAGAAAGCCCATAAATTGATAGTCAGTTTTATGTGAGAGAAGACTTTTAGCACTTGCTGAAGTGAGTGTTTAAATACAGTCATTTATGATTTATGTTTTTTATTTATTAGAACATGAACTCAGGTCTCTTCTCTCCTAGGAAAAGACCTCAACCATCCCCCCTATGCAACAGATTCTTAAATAATCCTTGAACACTAGAATATCTCTGGCAGGTGGTATTGAGAGCACAACCTCATCAGTGTACCTGAACCTGTGTGGATTAAAGCACGCTCTTGGAGATCGCTTGAACCTGGTTGTCTCATGCTCTGCAGAAAATCTCCCCTGGGTGGGAGGAGACCACCTACTGCTTCTTTCTCCAGATAAATTTAGATACCCCTCCAGTAGTCATGTGAACACCCACTAAATCAGGTCATGCAAGAGAGAAAATAACCTCAGGTTCTGCTTCTGAAAACGGCATTACTGTCAGATATATACTCTTAACAACTTTTTCTGAAATTATAGGAAAGGGAAAATACAATATGACATCAGGGACTGAAAACATTCATTTCTTAAACCTCCCTAGCAATTTTCAGGTAAGATTACTAAATTAAACCTTTGGTCTCCCTTAGAAATCAATGACCTTTGAAAAACTAGTGACCAAACAGAAACAGAAGACAATTCAAGGTAAATCTATTGACAAAAAGAGAAAAAAACAAAAGTTCAAACCATTTCACTAAAGATGAAATAGTGAAGAGCGCTGCTGAATGAGAGATAATAAGTCAAGGTTAAAATGTCTTGCATCTGCAACAAATCACATTTAAGAAACACTGACTACCAAGGGGTGTTTGTCCACCTGCCAGGTGAAAAAAAAACCAAACAAACAAACAAAAAAAAACAGATAAAAACTAGGACCTAAATTTTTAGGTATTTCTGCTCACTGCCTCAGTCTCGATGTGAAAAACCATCAGTGAGTTTGTACTGGTGGAGCCAGCAGGTCCATGGTCAGTGTTAATGGAATTTAACTCAGTCAGTGGGTAACTCCGGGTTTGCTTTATTGACAACTCAGAGTTGGGCCATCACCTCAGTGAGTGGCAGAGGTATTGCAGAAATCAGGCTCTATGTATAAGCTAAATTTAACATTATTGCAACAGGTATTCTTTTCAGAGTTTCTCAGAGTTTTCCCACAAACCCTCAGTTCCAAATTTCTCATTAATCTGAAATTCTATAAAAGTCCACAGTGATCTTCAAACACAGCTGGTTCTTCGTGTCTTGTCTCAGTGCCTCTTCAGAAGCTGCAGCCCACTGGTCCCACTCTGGTCACTGTGTTCACTGATCTTCCTGAACAATCTTCCTGTCTGCTCACCTCTGCACTTCTAGGAAAAACTTAACATAATGACATTTAACTTATGTCTATTTTAAAATATGTCATCTTTCACAATTCACTTACTCCAAGGTAACCACTTCTCTATAATTGCTATATCTCTAAATTCTGTTATTCTTGTTGATTCAGCTGCATTGGGTTTAAACCAACCATGGTGAGGGCTGTACAAGGGACAAAGTGAAAAACAGCATGGTTGCATGGTTTATAAGAATTATTATTATTCTATTATTTCCCAGCACCTCCTTCTAATTCTTCATCTTAACCATAATACTTCTATTAATCAATATCATTTTACCTATAAGCACTTTTCTTAGAGAGTCTTTCCCTTTTACAGGCAGCGTGGATGGATCTGGTTTTGGGGGGTGGTGGGGGTACTGAGTTGAACAGTGCAGATGTAAACTACACCCTGCCACTGCCGGGGGACGCATAGAGCAGGCTCATGGTTTTAGCACCAAAACATGCACCAAACACATGCATGAACACAAAAACAGGTTTTGATAGCTTCGTGCCAAATAACCAAATTTTTTGTTTGTTTGTTTTCCTAAAGAAATAGAAATCAGGATTCCTACCCTTTAGATGTTTCATTAACTTGTACTGAATTAAGCCATCTGTAATTACAACAGGGATTTAAAAATAAAAAATCAGCAATGTATCTTCTTCTTGTGGCTCATATTTTCTCCAGCGTTTGTGATCTGAGATACTCGGATCTGAATACCCAATTTCAATGATTCAGACAGGCCAATTTTCCAGGAAAAAGTACGCCAACCCATTTTGTGAACACCAGAACAAAGCAGAGTTCGGGAAGTCATACTCCCAAAAATTACAAGTCATTAAACTAAAAACAATTTAGAAAAATTTCAACCTGTATATTTAAAAACCTGTGTTATATCTTATACTTAATCCCAAACATTTTCCTTCTCAAAAATTTGCACCATCTCACCAGCTGTTCTGGAAAACTACTGTCCCCATTTCTAGCAACAGGTATCCTATGAGGCTTCAATACTCATCCTGTTTGGTCCTGGTAATTAGTTACCTATTTGACAGTCCCATTCTGCTGCTGATACTTTAAAATTTTCCACTGTTCTTGTAAAATGCAAAAGTACTTTAGGAAGCAATGCACCATCTGACCTCATAATGTCTGTTACTCTTGCAGGATATAAAAAATTCACTCCTCCATCATAATCTTCTGCAGGTTCTGTCACATTTAGCTTTTTTTTTTTTTTTTTTTTTTTTTTTTTTTTTTTTTTTTTTTTTTTTTAATCTGGAAAAGATAGTAAATTTAGAAAGCGTTCTAAAAAACCCCAAAAAACAGCCAAAGCTTTATGGTATTGTCATGCTGTAATGCAAATGTGGTTTTAAGCCAGCAAGGATGACACTGCTAATGTCACTTGAAGCAGACATTTAGAACAGAAGCAGTTGAATAACTTTGGAAAGTTCAAGTTTTCCTTATTGAGTATTTTTAGGCCATGGAAAAGATATTTGCATTTCTTGAAATTCAATAATATTTTTAAAAAATAGAGCAGTCCTAGCAAAAAGTACTGTAGGTTTTGTTTTGCGAGGGAAGCTATAAAATAACAGTTAGAGATATTCAAAGTCTAACTAATTAAGAAATTCCTATGAATTTCAAATGGTCTGTGAAACTTTTGTAAAAGCGGTAAAAAAAAAAAAAAGTGAAAAATCATGTCAGCTTTGTGTGCCACCATCTTATTTAGCTCTATTTGATGTATTTTTTCCTAATTAATGCTTTTATTCCTTTTTTATGGATGTGTATGGTGGTGTATAGGTAACTCTCAATGCTTAGAGTTTCTCTCTGTTACACTGAAAAATAGTATTTGTTACTTGGGAATGAACAGGCACAGAATTAAGAAATTAAAACCGTTCTTAAAACTTTCCCATTGTGTTTCCCACTATTCTGTAGTCCTTAGCCATAGAACCTTACTTTCCTAAAACTTCATTCTTTGCACAGAATGATTACTTACATAGCACTGCAATATCTAAATAAATATTGTCTAATTCTTATTTCATTTCTTTGCTTAGTTCAAATCGTCTCGTATAAAAGCCCAAAGGACTGCAACCATTCCCATACCTCATTTTCTCAACAGGCAGTGTTTTTACATTGCTATGTTGCTATAATAAGTATTATAAGTGGAAGAAAATTGAAATACATGCTCAAATGTTTGCCAGAAAATTAGATGTTCTGGACTGCTGCCAAAGAAAGAGGGAAAGAATTCCCAGTACACCACCCAGCAGATACTACCCATCCATTCAAAGAGCAACCAGAAGAGCAGAATACTCCTTCATTTGGTGAGGCTCATAAAATTCAAGAGTACTTAAATTGGAAGCCTCTTCATGTAGTTTTGTGTGAATGTTTATTTCTCTGTAATGTCTGTAAATAATTTGTTACATGTCTCAGGCTTCCCTGAGATACTGCTAGTGTCTAAAACATCACCTGTCAGAAATAAATGACCTTTCCATGAAGAAAACGATCGTTGCTTATGTCTTTTTAGATGCTGATAAACTTAAGTGGGACCAACAATAACAGCAAGATTTATTGTACAAAACCCCCCAGTACATATACACCATCAGGTAACTTCACATTCTCTGATAAATAAACAATTGAAGTCGTAAATGTTTGTGCATTCCACCAAATGTCAACAAAATCAAGCATCTGTCATGCCAGATAAGGAAACGTGACTCATTTAATATACTTAGCACTCTACTCAGCCTTGAAAAGGTCACTCAGATTTTAACAAGCAGTTTATAGTTTACTGGCTTCTAGTAAATGACCATGTAGTGACAATAAAGCGATGACCATATTTGGTTACCCTTCAATTGACATATTTGATTAAGATAACACATCCTATTTAGCACAATCTGTTTAGTGTTGCTTTTGGATATACTCTAACTCTTTCAATTACAACCAACTTTAACATAAAATCATTTTTTTATCAAGGTAACACTCGTTAACCCCAGTCCCATCCCTCCAAAATAAGCAGAACAAGCCAGAACAATTGCCTTGAAAGCCACCAAATTTAAGACAACAAATAACATACAAAGGCAGCATTTACTCTTCTTCCATCCTCAGTGGCAACAAACAAAATCCATACACAGTTCAGTTGTGGATTGAAGCCATCACAGACAATCAGGTATTGCTCGTCTGCCAAGAGCACAAGGACTAAACACCCTTTTGATTATATTTTTGGCTTCCTGCATCAGGCTCCTTGATCCAGTCCTGAATCCTGTCAGATATGACTCATGGCAAGTGCTGCTTGTTATCCCCACTGACCTACACCAAAAGGCTGTTAGGGCAGCCCAGGAATGTCTCATTTTGCACAGAGCTATTTAACTGAAAACTGATCTTTTGAAGCCATTGTCAATATCCTTCTTTATTCTCCTGTTGGCCTCTACCCAAAATAATTGTTAATTTCAATAAGACACAGACATTTAGGGGTGAATATGAACAGAGCTTGGAAAAGAGGATCATGCCTGCTTCACCAGATGGTGAGAACAACCCCTCGGTCATTTGATCAATTTTTTGCTTGATGGCTATTTTAGCCTAACACAAGAATTTTGTCTCATTCAGCCATAAAAAATACCTGACAAACTGTTAATATTCTTGGTACTGATGAGTTGGTTCTGTTCCTCCTTAAAACAAGATAACTAATCCTGAAAGATACTATTATATGGGAGATCAAAATAATCAGCGTATTTCACAGACTAGTTGGCAGGTTAGAGTTAGCACAGATGCACAAATGGGTTGATCACATCTCTGGACAGCTGGTGGGAGCTGGCCCAACTCTTTCCTTTGTTCTTCTCCCAAGTATTGACTCCTGAGCCAATTCTGTGAGCTGGCTCCAGAAATTCATTTATAAACTATGGAGGTGATTTGGGATGATAAAATAGTATTCTAAGAAGATATGTACTTTGAGCAAAGGTGAATTTGAGGTGCTTTAGCTGTCTAAATTATGGAAGAACTCTTACAAAGGAGGAGAAAGGATATGAGCTGTTCTTCCTTTCCATTCATTTCTGGCACACATGAGAGCTACAAGGCCCAGTTAGCATTATACAATTTATAGAATTATTTTTTTCCATCTGAAAAGGGTTACAAAACACTTCATGAATTGTCAGTTGGTTTCACACCAGTAATGGGAAATACAGCCCTCTGCCAAGGTTGATCACTGCTCCCTTGAGAGAGGACAAGCAGGTCTGTGTATCCAGTTCATTCCTAAAGGACACCCTTGGGGAAATGAGGTTGAATTTCAGCTGATACTCAGCTAATTCAATTACCGCTTGATTGTCACTAAGCTCTCTCATTGACTGTTCCACCTGTTTTAGAGTTTGAGTTGGCCTGACCTTTTCTGCTGCAAATACATGGTAGGTATGGACATGCAAGAGGAAGTAACTTCCAAGGCAGAATATGGCATCACTGTGAGGTGTTGGCCCACTGTATCTAGGGTCACCAGTTCACATGATTAGTTCATATATGTGCATGTTCTGTTTTTAGCATCCTTCATACAGATGCATCCTACAGTATTTTGCACAACACAATTGCAGAGACAGATGTCAGCATAAGGGATCAAGGTGTTTGATTACTGATCAGTGAAAAATTATGCATAGAGGTTAGTTACACCTGTCTTTCCTGGAATCTGAATAATTAGCCAAATGGAATCTGAAATAATTTAAATAAGAAAAGTAAAGAAGAATACCTTCAGAATAAGATCAGATTTTACCTGCAATGTTCTTCAAAATCCACATAATTGAATACAATTACGTTTGAAGAACAGCATCATCCATGGAGCATGGACCATGTTCCACATGCTCAACGAAATATATAGTGGGGAAATGTGGATGGGAACAGTTCTGAGTGAACTGAGGCAGAACTGATGACATGAGTCAAGGATAATGATTGAAGCACAGATGAGAATTAGAAGAAAATGCAGAACTTGGTGAATACGAGACCTCAGTTAGCTACAAGGCAAATAGCTTTTACCAGAAAATTAGAAAATTGGAAGATACAAATTATAGGTGACAAATGAGGAAAATGTAAACATCAACTCAAGATTCATGGTAAATACAGTCATTCAGGGGAAAAAGTAGTATTTGAAGGTGTGCTTATGGTCTTTTTGGTTCCCAGTTACAGGTTGGATGTCACAGTGCTGTAGTTAGAAAGACCAATAAGCTGTCCAGTGTTCATGTGGTACAGCCTTCTGCCCCTCTCCAATGTTCGGATGACTGGAAAGTCCAAAATCTCAATTCAATATCTAACAGAAACACTCAGTTCCAGCACTTCTGGCAACCTCCTGTAGAGCAGGAAGTAAATAGTCAGCGTTTCTTATTCCTGTAATGGACTAAGAGTACCCTAAACAAACAGAAGAAAATAATTTTTTGCAGATTGCATTATTCTGTTGGAGAATGTGTTGGTCCAAAGGAGTAAAACCTGTGGGAGAGTTAGAAAAAGATTAGACAAATTCAAAGAGGACAGGTCCATCAGTATGAAATCAACTTGATGGCCCAAATATAACATGAACTCTTGACCATAAGATAGAAAGCCGTGGGGACGTAACCTGGCAAAGGACCTGTGTATAATTCTGTATTTAGTACCTCTATAAAAGTTTTCAAATTTTTTGTGTCTTATATTCTTGTGTGTCTGCTGCTGACTGACCTCAGAGACAGGATGCTGCATTAAGAGGACCCTTGGTCTGAGCCAGTACGGATGGAATATTGTCTTAAACAACTAGTCCTTTAAGATGCACCTTTAAAAATTTAATTGTGTTTCAGCCTGGCAAGAGCATGATTAATCTTGATCATTAATATATATTTTTCTTTGTTCTATATTTTTAATCATAATTAAGGCCATTTTTCTACTCTGGGACATATTACTATTTCATTTACTTAAGTTGTAATGATTAAATCTAATTTACTCTTTTGTGAAATCTTAATTCTACTGAAAACTAATGGGTATAGTACACAGTTCAGTTAAGAAACAGATTCACCACATAACCTCCATTAAGTAATTCCATTTATTTCAATAAAACTAGCTGGCACATGAAAGAAAATCTATGGTGGTCTTTAGTCTCCAGAAAATCATTGAATTTTTAATACAAGCACTGAAGAGATGTTTTGACCTCTTCCTGAACATATGATTTCTCACAGCAAGGAGTAATGAAAAAAATTTCAAAACAAATCCAGCTCATAAAATCTGTACTTTAAAAAAAGCCGCCTACATTTTGTGCTTGATCTTATTTTATAAGTACAGTATTATCCTTTCAAATATATGAAATATCAGCTTGAAATATACAGGGAAAAGGGCTTCCATATCCACATATGATTTCTCTAAAAAACAATGAAAGAAAAGCCTATTACTAACAAAGTATTCTCACCTTAATCACATTATCTTCATTACTCCCATATTTTAGGTGATATAAAAGGAGGAACAATTATTGCCTTGTTCACTTTGATTTATTTGGCTCAGTGCCTCCTTACCTAGGTAATGTAAAATAAACTGTGCTACATGGGTCATTTATGATGTGATTTAATAAGATGCTTTTTATTTCTAGCCTACAGGGAAACATATTAGTTTGCAAGCACCTGGCAAAAAAAAAACCCTTTTTTTTTTTTTTTTTTTGTTGGTTTTCTATTTTCATTCAGTAGACTTCAGCCTACAAGGTAATTTAAAGCTACAATGCCCAGGTTGTCATAGTGAAAATGTACCAAAACAGGACTTCAAAACTCACATAAGGAAATGGTGCCTGGACATCAAAATAAGGAAGGTCATAACTACAAGCTTGACCAGTTCCTAACTTCCTATTGGGTATTGCTGTGTAAATTAGGACTTGTTCCTTCGCACTGTCTGAAATAGGTTAATGTTTTCCCTTGACAGTATATGCTGTGTACAAACATTATGTATTTGTAAGAGGCACCTGAGACAGACCTGGAGGTAAAAAAAAAAAAATAAATAAATAGGAAATTGCTTTTATACAGACACTCTGAATAATGTGGGCAAGTTTACCATGCTCAAATTTACAAAAAACTTACAGGAATTTTAGTCTCATTTCTATGGCTTGTAGGTTTTTTTGAGCATTCACTTATACCCATTCGGTGGGAATAACATTTAACTCAAGTCTGTGGATGGCAAAAAGTTAAAGGAGCTTGTATTAAAAATCCCATGCAGGGATATTCTGTATATCATGAGTGGAAGAGTTGATGCCGATCACAAAGCACTGCAGCTAAGTTCTCACACCTGTTTCCATTACAAGTCCCTGTTTTTCAGCACTTAAAGTTTTAAGATATTCTCATCTGAAACAACACTGCACATACTTACGCTTAGCTGGAAAGAGATTCATGAGTGAGAAGTGAAAAAAAAAACCCAAACCAACAACACATTGCACCTATTTATTCTGTTTCTAAAAATAAGTAGCAGGTTACCGCACAGCTCCACAGAGAAATCTTCACCTGTCTCCATTTTAATTTTTTTTATTTTTTGCCTGTTTCATTGTCTCAGCTGCCAATGGTTGAGACATATATCTAACAGATATCTAGCACTGGATTGTTCATTAGGTTTATGCTCCCATGACAGTATATCTCATTTGCTAGTCTACAGTCTGCTTCATGTTTAAAAAACACTAGTACGAAATCTTTCACTGTTGCTTGAAAAAATCCAAACCAACAAAACAAAAAGCCCCTCCAAGAGCCTACCTGCAGATTAAGTCCTAAAATTGAACCTATATAGTCACCTGAGTTTTAGACATGTGGTAGTCCAACCACATGAAGGAGATGGGGAGTCTGAAGAAGTGGTGAAGGGGTCGTTGCAAAACTTTTGGGAGACCTTCTTGCTCTCTACAACTACCAGAAAGGGAACTGTAGCAAGGTGGGTGTCAGTCTCTTCTCCCAAGTAACAAGGGGTAGGACAAGAGGAAATGGCCTCAAATTGCACCGGGGGAGGTTTAGATTGGATATTAGGAAAAAAATATTCACCCAAAAGTTTGTCAAGCACTGGAACAGGTTGCCCAGGGAAGTGATGGAGTCACCATCTCTGAGGGTATTTAAAAGCCATGTTGATGTGGTGTTTAGGGACATGGTTTAGTGGAGGACTAGACAGTGTTGGGTTTATGGGTGGACTCAATGATCTTGAAGGTCTTTTCCCAACCAAGACAGTTCTATGATTCTAATTTAACCAACAAAGCAAACTTGTGAGAACAGTACCCTTGCTTACTTGTCAGTCCCCCCATGTAATTTAGTTGAGGATGTCAGGAGTGCACATCCTTTTAGCTGCAGGTTATGAGACACCCTTGTATAACAGTAAGAAGATATACAACCTTAGAAACTGCTGGTGGCTTTAAATCATCTATAATCTCCCTGTAGGTGAGAATATCTGTAGGTATGCCCGTATAGTTGCACAAGCAGCACAGATTTGGCATGTCATGATTTTCAAGGGCATAAATACAAGTACCATAAACATTTCTTTAACATACAGCCTTTGGTGTTGGTACATTGGTACATCTGATGGAGATACCATGTCTGGTACCAGATTGGTATACAGCCCCATCTCTCACAAAACAAGATGTGTAGACCTCTGCTGCTATATCTCTGAACAATCCTGATGAAGCATACTCCTCTCCTATTTTACACTTCTTCTTTTCCTGACAATAAGCCAGAGGAATTACAGACCTGTCATCACCATCCTAGAGACAGAGGGCTGTCTCCTCCAGATTTAACACCCTTAACCAGGCAGTTTTGTTTGTAGTCACAGTGCCAACAAAACAAGGAGAGATCCTTCTACAACATGCAAGAAGAATCCTACTACTATCATGAGCAGAAATTCAAATTCCATATTTCTAATGGTGTTCTTCACTCTTTTTTTTAGGTAAAAATATGCAAGTCTCATAAACCTTTATTCCTATAAATTCTGGGGCTTACAAGAAAGCTGGGGAGGGACTTTTGACAAGGGCGGGTAGTGACAGAACAAGGGGTGATGGCTTTAAACTGGGAGAGAGGAGATTGAGATGAGACATGAGGAAGAAATTATTTCCTGTGAGGGTGGTAAGACACAGAAACGGGTTACCTAGAGAAGCTGTGGCTGCTCCTCCCTGGAAGTGTTGAAGGCCAGGTTGGATGAGGCTTTGAGCAACCTGGTCTAGTGAAGGTGTCCCTGTTCATGGCAGGTGGGTTGGAACTGGGTGAGCTTTAAGGTCCCTTCCAGTCCAAACCATTCTATGATTAAACATGCCAACATGCTTTTTAGTATACAGGTAAAGGATTAACTAATTTCCAGTTGAAATTATTTTCTCAGGGGGCAAGGCTATTGAGACAATTTTTGTTTATGGTACTGCAATGATAACATCTGATGCTATATCTTCTGGCAGTATTTATGCATGTGAAATAAAGCACTTACCTAATGAGATATGTGGTTAGTACATCAATATAGTCACATAATCCATAAACATTTCTCTTTCACAAGCTCTTACCACATTATCACTGATTATTTAGAAAAAAAAATTAGTGTTATGTGACATCCTTCCCTATATTATTTTCAGTCATAAGTGCAGTTAAAATATGCTGAGGAACAGGGATACAAGGTGGGGAGCAGTCTGGGACAAGACTGGAAATGGAATAATTGGAACTATTTCAAAGGTCTTACAAGTTGCAACTCTATTTCACAAACTGCAGCCTGCGTGTATCTGGTCCAGGCTGGGGTGGGAAGGAAGAGTTGCAGTGTGCCAACAGCTGGGTTTGCCAGTCCAACCAATTGGCCATGCTGAATAGCTAAAGCAGCACGGATCACTGTTCAAAGAGCAGTGTGGATAAGACAAAACTAAAATAAAATGCATTTGCCAGGATTTTTTTTTTTTTTAACTGTGGAAGAAGATATGCTGAAGGTGTGTATATGACTCAAGAGAGTCCATGAAGAAAATCTATTTATGGATTCAAGATGCTAAAAGATGTTAAGTAAAAATGTTTCTTGATACAATTAACAAGAATCACACTGATTCCTCTGTAAGATCATGCTTCGTTACTCACCAAAATTAGCAAAATGAATTCTTTAACTCCGGAGGGGAATCAATTCAGGAACCAGTGAATGTGTTGATGCTGCTCTTATGTAGGCAACAAAAGACTATGTTTTGCTATTTTGCTATAGCAAACCTGACTTCAGCAGAAGAGCTAAGGGAGCTAAGACAAATGGTTATAAGAAATTATTTATGGCTAGATTTTGTCTCGTCTCTCTCGAGCCTGCAACCATAATTAGGTTTACTTTAAAAAAATAATAGGAAACAATCTTAGTATCTGGTTTAAAGGTTAGTATTGTACTTTTGGAGAATCTAATCTCATCCTAGGCTCCCTGCTGAGCTGTATTAACTGATAACATTTCCTTCTGTACCGTTTTAAAGGCACTGTCATGCCAGTTCACTGAACTACTGAGTTTTGCCCTTCATTTTTTATTGGATTATATACATTTCATCAGTCTTTCCTTTCCTTCTTACATAAAGAAATGGCTTATTCTTGGCAAGGAACCTGCTTAAAGCTTGTAGCAACACACATTGCATGGCAAACACACAAGACAACACAGAGAACATACTCTGCAACACCCGTGAGCCTTCACTGTTTTTCATCATAGTATTGGATTAGAGAACAAGGAGATTTGTCTCATGAACAATGGCTAGTGGAGTGTGTCAGTACTAGGACAGCTATTAGCAAATGCTCTTGTTAAAAGTGAAGGGAGAAATGCTGGTAAAAGACTGAGAATGAAGTATGTAATTTAGATGTCAGAATGTGTCAAAGATATCACTGTCAAACTTGATCTATTGCCATCGTATATAAAATTTATCCACAGAGTTTCTCCCCCAAGCAATTAGTAGCCTGCAGTAAATGCTGGGAGCATGTCCAACCACCCTTCTGGAATGAGACAGTAAAATGGCCTGGATGTCTGCCTTCACAAAGCCAGGGACCTCTGGGGGTTTTGCTGCTAAGCTAGAGCTGTGCAAGTCTGTTCTTCTCACTCTTCAGCAACAGGAAAGGAAATATGAAGTTATTACTGGCTCTGATAATACCCATGGTCTTTCAGCTTCAGTAGAAGTTTATAAAAATTAGAATCATCATAACCCCTTATTTACAAGGATTGCATGAAAAAAAAATAAAATAAAGCCAACTCACATTCAACAAACAAAACTGTTCAGTCTCTGCAGAGATTTCCCTAGCTAACTTAGCGTGCGGCTGAATGCAGCTAACATTTATTGGTCACTGGTTAGGAACTGGCAGACCTGCTGACTTCATTTTTACCAGGTGTGGACCAAATTCTTACATCCTGCTTTAGTGGTGATGACTTGATGACTTCTGAAGGTCTCTTTCAATTCCCTTACCTATATTGTGACAATAGTGTAGTTCTGCAGTTTAAATATGGGCTCATTTCCTCATAAAATATATATATATATATTCACAATTTCATTTATAAATCCCTGACCAAATTATTTCAGATGCATATAGCTCAGGAGGGGAGATGCAAAAAGGTACTGTAGATATTGTTTACTGTCAGCTTAGACTGTGGTTATTCAGGATGAAACCTTCCTATCCTAATTTCTGAGCACCCACAGTGCTGAGAAAGTCAGAGTCTGTTGCTGCAGAAAGTCAGAATTTAAAGGAGAAATGAAAAGGAGACATTAGCACTCTATTACTAAAACTAAAGTTGCTGTTACAAAGGGAAGTCTTGCAAGTGGTTTTCTGTCTGTCGTTCTCGTATCATCTTTCATTCTGGCAGAACAAGACAAATAAACTACATGAAAGGTTTCATCCTGGAGGAAGTTGCAAAGTAGCTGTTCCTCTAAAGTATCTGTGGAAAAAATATTTTTCATATGTGCACAGACTTATTTGTCACTCTTAAGCAATTAGGGTCTTTTATTCCACTGCTAGCTTACTGTTGTATCATTTCCATATTTATACCATTGTTAGTTTCAGCATGATATTTTAAGTATCTGCTGGAAACATTCTTAATTGTAGGCATGTTTGACTCTAGTAAGTCAGTACCTCAGAAGTTTTTATTGCTTTTTGCAACATTCAAAAATCAAACCCCTTCGTCGTCAAAGGCAAATGACCTTATTTCCTTTATACCAAGCAACACATTTCACAAACAGTTTGACATTTATTTTAACGCCACTAAAATCACCAGAAATCTTCATACGAAGGGAAACATATAACACTTTATTATCTTCATATGACACAAAGTGAAGAAGAAATTGGTGAATGTGTGAAGTAGATACCTATCTACTATCTAGGTTGGAACTAGATGATCTTTAAGGTCCCTTCCAATCCTAACCATTCCATGATTCTATGATTCTATGTTTGATGGAGTAGGGATGAACAAGAAACAACAAATTTTTGTGAGGCATACAGAACTTTATATCGTGCTCCAGTAAAACACTTACATGATTTTGTGCTCACTTCCTTTCCTCAGCTGTTGAATCACTCCTGTTAACACAATACAACAAATCTAATGAGTTACATAGCTGGCACTTCTCACTACATTGCTTGAAGAAATGAGTCCTCCATCTCCAGCCCAACCACCACATGTGGGTAGGTAATCTGACCACACTGCCAGTCACTAAAGCAAGTGACATGGTCTCCTATGAAGCCAGGACATCTTACTTTGTGTTTGGTTTTGGCTGCTTTATTGGACTTTCAGCAAGCCCAGAAATCTGTTTTGGAAGTTGTGTCTTTTGACTGGATCAACCTTCAGATTTTCCTGATTAATATAATGGAAACATCCGAAAACAGACAGTCTGCTTCACTCTCCAGGCTAAAATAAAATCTAATTCTAAGTTTATTAACAACAGCTAAAGATCTGACTGATGTAACCTGATTTGGAGATAAAAGTTCCTTTCAAAGTAACACGTGTAAAATTGATCTGATTGCATGTTTCCCTGTTTGTAATTCAATCAGGTAA
>NW_010297555.1:22411-89565 GCF_000700745.2 Antrostomus carolinensis | reverse complement strand
AAAACAGGGTCACTTGCATTGCTGTTGCATAGCTGCAGAGCTGGAAGAGAAAACTATTTCCCAGCCCTGTGTGAGTACATGGGTGCTGAACCACTAAACATCTCCCCCTTGTTGCTGTCACATTTGTATTGCTTTCCTCAGAAAGAAAAAAGGAGAAGCTTTATCTTAAACTTGCTACAGACCAGTGAGAATTTAGCATAAGTATATACTGAGTAGAAGTGATTTGTTCTTTCTTTGGTACACTAAGTGATCTGCAAGTCTCATAAATAATTTTTAAAGCTACCTACTGTGATAAAATATGCAGCGAGGCTCTGACTAGAATACTGTGATATACTGATATTGAGAATTCCGTGTCTTACAACACGTTTTCATTCTCTTACTTGATATCTTCCCACCTCCCTTCTAATTCCCATGAAAATTTTGAATTTGTTTATGGTGTATCATCCATCAGGGAGTTTACAATATGTAGATTATTACCAGCAGGATGGCTGCATTTAAATTGACATACAAAATACCTTGTGTGCAGACAGAGAGTGATATACTCATCTTCTCTGAGAACATAAAAACAGTGAACTTGACCAATTTATCTTGTTCAGTCATTTTATTACTGTTGGGTTTTTTTGTGGAAAGCCACAGTATAATGTTAGTCTCTTTGAGATTGTATCTTGACTTTCTTTCATTTTCCAACAATTTATTGCAGACCAGAATAAATTCAAAGTATAAAAACTGCCTGTCTCAGATGTAACATTGTGTCAGATAGTATCGTCTTAGCAAATATTGTTTTTTCCTGAAAAAAAATAATAATGGAATATACACTATGCTGAGAAAACTCAGAGTGCAGACATTCCCAGATCTATGAACTTGAGGGAAAAAAAAAAAAGATTTAATTGAATTCATACTTCACACCTGATTAAAACGAGTAAAAAAATAGATGGATCAAAGGACCCTATGTGTTTTTATTAGCGTTACTCACTCCCTAACCCCAATTGTGTGCCTTTTAAAAATTTTCTTAGTAAATAGTGCCCTCTGCAGCATGCCTTCTATTTCTGCAAAATTCTAAGTACAACACACTCTTTGACTGACCCTTAATACATCACAGGCGAGGGACATTGTGCCAAAAATACATCATTCCAGCAAACCTACATAGCTCTTGTGTTGCTTTGCACTGTGTGCTGGAGGTCTAAATGTTTCCCAGGCTGCAATCACCACCAAGAAAAAGATTTCTGAGTCTGTGAGAGAGGCAGCATCTGTAAGAAAGGTAAAAGCTAGACACATGTAAAGAAAAAGAACCTGCTCATTTAAGCAGTTACTGCTATATAGTATTATTTCTAGTAGTAATAGGATGCATTGGTATGGTCTCTTTCAGGCAAGGGTTTGGTTTAGTAAGTATTAACTATTTATTCCTGTGAGATTTGTAAAAGACATGATACACATTATTAAAACCATTTAGGGTATATTTTTTTAAAAAATATTACTTTTATTTTAAGGATTTTTTAAAGTCTTACCATATTCTCTGATGTTTATTTTATCTATTAAATTCTAAATTAATTTTAAAGTAGACTTTTTAGTCATGACAGCAGTTTCTAGGTCAGATATTTTATCTTCTGAATTTCTCCCTTGTCTGCTGTACATAATTTGTCTTACAATGTACAGTCCCTTATTCAAAGAGAACTTTTAATCTTTTATGGAGACTTGGTAGTGCCTGATTCATAATAGAATAAGTTCAGCCAGAGAATAAAGACATGCTGGGATGAGAAAAATAAGAGCTAGACAAACATCTGTCAGGAATGGTTTAGCTGTAATTGGGGCCAGAACATTGACTAGGTGACCTCATGAGGTCGTCTTTGTTTTCCAGTCCCATTTTTTATTATTTCATGAAAAACTTTGCTTGATAATACCTCTTTTCTTTTCTATTGTGTCATTCTGTTATGGCAAAGATCAACACGAGTGTCCGTACAGAAGAGCTGTCATTATACATATGTGAAAAGGGATTACAAGTGAATTGCTGCACAGACCTAGGATGTGGACTTCATCTAAAAAGCAGAATAAATCAGATGACATTGAACTGCATGTTGCAATATCTTGATTGCTTCCAATTCCTTATTAAAATCTGACTTGTTTCTCAACACATTTAAATGCCACCAGTAATTAAGACATTAAGTCTACAGGTTGGCATTCAACTGTAGATATCCTTCTGCTACAATAACAGCAAGTTTGGAAGTGTCCGGAGGTCATCTTTCCCCAGAATGCTTCCCCAGAAACTCTTCTTGTATTTTGGGGACATTTGATCCAGCTCCCAACTTCAGGTTCATTATAGCACTTTGGTATTTCCATGTTTGTTTCATGTACAGGTAAGAAGAATGTAGACAAGGAGCGGTGATGTATCTGCTGTGGAAGGAATCCTCATATGGACACAGTCATCCAGAGCAGAAAACCAAACCTGATTTTCCTCTTCTGACTCAGAGGAGGAAAGGAACACGGCAGGCATCAGACCCAGGAAAGATCCTCTGTTCAGGACCTCTGCAGCAGCATAGCCCAAGACCAGAGCTGGAAGGCAGATCTGGAAAAACTACAGACTGCACTGAGAGCAGATGCAGGAGACAAGCTGCTGACAAGGAGCAGAAGCACAGAGAGGTCATTTGAGTAGCAGTGTGTACAAAATTTGGGAGGAAGAAGAGCAGAAATTGACTGAGCCCTCCACCCAAAACTCAAAACGGAGCGTCATTAAGGATAAAGCACTGAGCTCAAAAGCAGAGGAACTGTTGGACCAGAACTTTGTAGGAGACTCGTGGCAGCTCTACACAGAATGTACCCCAGATGTAGCTCAAATGATGCAGTAAAAGCATCCTCAGGCATGCCTGCAAGTGTCTCAGCCACATGCCACAGCTGTGGTGTGCTTGTAGAGCTGCATAGACCAGGGTCTTTTCACAGTCCTTTAGAAGAGAGAAGCTCAAGGAAGAATGGGCAGAGAAAGAGTGAACATGCTTTGAATATATCCAAGAGCCAGAGAGGAGTTATTAATTCTCTTAAGAGGACAATTCTTTTCAGCCACAAAGTAGAAATTATAAGTACTAAGGAGAAACATGGGGGAAGGGAGTTATCAACTGTCTGTCAAAAGTTGACATAGGTGGCAACAACATAGAGCCCTTTTCCCAGGTATGGCCCCAACTGAGAGTGCCAGAAAAGCCCCTGGTTGCCTCAAATGGCCATTGGGTACCCTCTCAGTTTTGAATCACTCGACTTGTCCTGTTACAATTTTTAGGCCCACATCAGGAATAGCTGTATCTCACCTTGAAATGCAGCTACAGACCATAGACATTGGTAATTTTTCCCTTCTCTGTCAAATCCAGTAAAATAAAGCATACATGGGTCATTGATAGATGATCCAGGATTCTTGGCATATCACTGCCAAGAATTACTATATTAGCTATGAGACTTCTACTCGGGGTGAGATTACTGTCTCTAAAGGACTGACAAACAATATTACAATGTGTTTTGCCACCACAACTCAGGTACTAACATTTCTTCTCATTGCAGCGTAACAAGTTATTATCATATATTACAGCAATGTAATCTTGTTTATATCCTTGCAAGACATGGCTGCAGATAATGTTTGACTGTTATGGAGTTGTCTGATCTCACTGGAGGTAGGTAATTGATAAAATAATGGTCAGATTATAAATAAAATAACAGAACTGTAAGTCTGACCTCCCTCACAAGTCTGGCCCAATGTATTCATATGCCATATTTAAAGTACTAGTTCAGTATTTAGTCTCAAGAAATTGAAGATGGAGTCTTTTCCCTGACTTTGTCTCTGAATATTAGAAGTCCAAGTCACTATAAATTGCTATAGCTACACAAGTGTCTCCATTTCCCTTCCTGTCCAGCAAAGCTGTCATTATTTTAACTTACAGGATTGAACCAATATTTTTGTTGTTGTTGTTTGTTTGTTTGATAATTCATTCCCTTGCAAACAGTTCACTAAGTGGGAGACAAAAATTGTAACACGAAGAAATGACTGTAAGTTGTTCACTCACCCCTAGATGACCAGGAGTGTCTATCAGCAGTCAACACTGGGAAAAAAGTTACTATACTAAAATATTTCAAAATCATTGACATTTCAGGGTGTTTGTTCCTGTAATTCAAAATAAGTTATTTTCATCTTCCATTTTCAGTCATTAATATACATTTATGGAGAAAAAAATACCACTTCCTCTGCCATGTCCTGAGAGTTGAATTAGCCCAGGTGGCACGGTAACTGTGCTGTAGCATGTAGTGCCAGATAAAGGGTGTGAGACAGAGGGACAAGATGAGCACTGAATGAACCATTATTATTCACATTGTTCCTTCTTCACCCTTCCTATCTCAGATTAGCACGGGGCCTACGAGTAGACAAAGTAATCATAATGGAACTGAATAAATACTTTTTCGTATTATATGTACATATTTAAAAAATAGTTGTCTTTTTTAGATTTTTTTAATGGATAAAACATATTCATTTTCTCTCAGATTTTTTAGGAATCTCTTTACGTATTCAGATAACTGAGTTTTACTTTTCCCAGGACAACTGTGCTATCACATTTATTTTTATATTCTTACCCTCCCTATTCAGTCTGAATGTATTTGTTGTATTAAGCAAGGCACTGCAAAATAAGAAACTGCACATTTTTACTGCATGTAAAAACATATGGTAATGGTCTCCTCCAACAAGGTGTACTACATTCAGGCCTACTCTCTAGGTTATATTGTGTATTTATTTTATCAAAGGTGGAGTCATAGAAGAAAACATCTGCCCTTGATGTATTCATTGGACAGCAAGTGCAATACAGTTCCCATCTGTTCAGCATAACCCATGTATGCATAAACCTTGGGCTGGATTGCTCCAAGGATTCTCTCCATGGAGACCCTGGGAAGGGATAAAGACATATAACTGATGCTGTCATACAGCATCACAACTGGTCTGTAGCCTGAAGAAGGTGGATTTTGACAACAGCACGCTCTTGCCTGGAACATAAAATTTTGGTTGTCAGACACCAGCGATGAAGGTTCACAGAACAACCAGTGAACAGTTCCACAGTCAAGCCAAGTGAACAAGAAAGATGAAATAAAAGGCTGGCAGCAAATACCAAACTAGCTACCAAGGGCAAAACAGCCCATGAGCCCAAAATCAGCAAGACTGTCCCAAACCCATGGGACAGAAAAAACAGGTACTGGGTTATTGGACTAAAGGAAAGGTGTAGCAGAGGGAGAAATTGGTAGAGGAGAAAGCACTAACAGTTAGAGGGGAGAAAAAGTCCTTTAGTTCCTCATTCCACAACAAACACAAAGCAGGACATGCCCCTCACTAAGAGGAAAGATTTCTCCATTCCTCTTACTCTCCCTCTGCAGCAGCAAGGCCAAGCTGCATGGTTTGTCTCTCTGAGCAGGAAGGATTCCTCTTGAGGTCAACAAGTGCTCTAGAAAGAAGATGCTACAACCAAGACCTGTAGATAGAATCATAGAATCATTTAGGTTGGTCTTTAAGGTCTTTAAGATCATCAAGTCCAATGGTAAACTTAACACTGTCAAGTCCATCACTAAACCATGTTCCTAAGTGCTCTCTAAGTGTATTTTGAATAGGGAAAAAGGATGAGTAAGAACAAAACAGCCTCAAAAAAAAATCTATACGTTAGAAAATTTTGAGTAAAAAGCTAAATTTGGAACGAAGACAAAAAAACCCAAAACATTTGCAGAAACATCTGCCCCATTTCCTTGAACTACTTTTTAAACAAAGAAGCTTCTATATGCACAAAGTTTTCATTTATTTTTTTTTTTTTCCCCCATCTTGCATTTCTAATTGACCTGGAAAATGTTGCACATAATCTGAAAATTTACATCACTCACAAATTCAACATCCTTCCCTGTGAGACAGGAAGACACAGGTCTTCTTCTTACCATGTGCTGCTCTGCATCATGGAGTCAAGCACTGCAAACGTGACATTTGCAGCTGAAGAGATCATTCTTACTCTGCAGTCTGAATACATGAGAGAGCAGGGTACATTACAGATTTGCAGGGTGTTACCACATTACAGTAGGTTATGTGTTTGGCTCCAGCTGTCACGGTTGTCATGGTCAGGACAGGTCAAGCATGATGCAGAGAGAGCAGGCATCTCCATGGTCCTTCAGTCTTTAGGGACTCTGCATAGTCCTGCTACACCGAAGGTGCTGCAGAAATCCCCATTACTCACATGAGGGTCTTTTAAAATTGTTTGGACCAGGTATACCAAGTTAGATGAAAAAAAAGAACTCAGAGGATGGAAAATTATCAAAAATCCAATTTACAGATGCTACTTGTTTGTTTGGGGGGGGTGTTTTGAGACATAGGATAAAAATTGCTATTAAACTTTAGTTTTAATCAATCTAAAATGTTCTTAAGAAAAGCAGTAAGAATGAGAAAATAATAAAAGAAATTTTAAGCTTGTAACATATTTGACAACAACCTTTTTTTTTTTTTTTTTTTTTTTTCCTGAGGGATAAATATATTTCATGCAGTTAATGCCTGAGAAGTCACAGATTCACTGAACCCCCTCAGTTTGTACAAATCTAATTGCTGGAAATACCTTGCGAGCCTGAACTACCATCGCTCCCAGATGAGTTCCTTGCTGCCCTTAATTAATGGCAGCTAACAAAAATAAACTAAGAAAGCTGATTGATTTCATACATATTTTTCCCAATTAGCCCACGGAACTCTTTAAGTCTTCCGACCTTTGCAGGAATTGTGTTATCCTGCTACATGCCCAGGAATGCTTAGCTGGAGCATTTGGCTCTTTATGGCAGTGAGGTCAAGACCTCAAAGATAAATGTGCTGACTGTATGCCTGATGCCTGTTCAGTTTTGCTTAGACTTTTTGAAGAGGTTTTTAAAAAAATCCATATCCTACTGGGTCCAATTTTTTGGGAAAGGTTAGGGACGTGCCCAGACAGATATCACACTACTGGAAAGTTTACTTCAGTAGACGAGGTCTAAGTTTGCATTTGTTGTTGAAGGAACAGTGAGCACTGGGCTCAGTAGGAAGGTTCAAGGTTGAGCTCTCAGCTGGAGGAGAAACCTCTATCCCCAAACCTGCCCAGCAGAGCAGAACAAGATGCATGGAGATGCAAGAACAGATATCACATTATTTGAAAGGTTACTTCAGTAGATGAGCACTGAGTTTGTGTTTGGTGTTGGAGGGACAGTGAGCACAGAGAAGACTGGGATCATTAGGAAGGTCCAAGGTTGGACTTTCAGCTGGAGGGGACAACTCTATCCCCAAACCTGCCCAGTGTAGCAGAACAAGAGGTAATGATGGAAGACCAGGGCTTCCTAGGTGGAAATTCACCTGCAAGCACTGACAATTCATCATCTCCTGCATCTGCATTGCCTTACCTTCTGCATCTCTTCTGGAAAAAGGACATGTCACCACTAAGCAGTAGTGAACTGATAGCTGTATTTCATACTGCATTGTACTTTGAGCAGTGAATAAATCAAGGATGACAATGGAACAGAGTAAAGAACAAAACTGATACTGTGCAGGACATATTCTGAGTGTTAAGACATTGATCTGAGTAGGATAAAAATAAACCTTTCTATTTACTAAAAGTATTTCAATGGTATTATTTGATTTCAACCTTTTCTCTCACCATAACTCTGGTGTAGCAACTTTGCCCATTTGTCTGGATATGGAACTAATTGGATAAATTCTGGAGTTCTCCCAGTTTGTTGTAATAATTTAACCATTGTATTAATACCTTTAATAAGTTCTTACTTAGATGATCTTCACAAATGTTTCATATTTGAGAATTTAATAAAAATGTTCCATTTAATGGTTCAACCTTATTGAAGCAGGATTTTATGGAGATAGTATATGGTTTAATCTATCAATCTCTTCCTGTAGACATATGGGTAATAAAAGTATATGTATTAGAATTTGTCTTTAATAAGAGTCATATATTTAACCAAGGCAAGATTCTAAGAGGAGACAAGTTCATTTCCAGATTTCAAAGGGACCTATAAAAAAACCCATTCATCTGCCTTAATTATGCCAGTACTGAGACCTGAATTTACTCCCTCTTCGTAAATACTACTTAAAATTTAATTTCAGGTGTTCTGCATGGAGTACACTCAAAAATTAAGGTTCACAGAACTTACAGCTTCAAATCAATCCAGACTTCCAATGACCTGCATTAAAAACTTTGGAGTTCTGATAAAGAGATTGAGAGATATTTTTTATTTTTAAAGCATCATGAGAACAATAATGAGTAAGTGAGTGTGAAGAGCTCTAAGTCTTTTGCAGAGACCTGTACATATGTCTGTAACAGTGACAATTTTGGCAACAAGCAGGTGTTTTAAGCTTTGCTAAGCTTTATATATATATTTTTTTCTTCCTCTTAGTTTTAAAGCTAAATTAGATATTGAACTTATTCAGTAATCATAAAAAATACACAGTGGTGTCAGAAAAAAAGAAACATCATAGAGATAATGAAGTTGCCACCAAGAGTTAAGATGGACTCTGACACTTAAGCAGCTTTAGCACAGGTGTAAACTAAAAGTACCTTTTTCTGGGATCACATCAACATGTCTGAGACATCGAGGTGAGAGAAGGGTGGAGGAGGATGAAACAGTTTCTCTGAAAATAGTTGTGTCTTGCCTCCACCCACATAAAGGCAGCATACATAGAGTATGCTGTTTCCAAGTTATCTATTAGACTTCAGTCAAAACTGAGTAGCCTGATCTACAGTTTGCCCCTGTCCTGCATGGAATAGCCCATCATGTTGACTCGTTGCAGAGAAAAGCTATCCAACCCAAACCCCACATCTCAACAAGAGCCCAGGCATTTGTCATCCCTTCCAAGAGCTTCACTCTTGCCTGCAAATGAGACATTTTTCTTTTGGGAGTCATTAAGCAAACGAACTGTACAGAGCTGTAACCCTCAAGTCTTCTCCATTGTGTATTTCTTCCTTTCCACTTGACTCATGCAGAGCAGTGATACGACTTCTGGGTGTTCTGGAAAGGAAAGATAAGAAATGAGAGGGTGCAGGTCCTCTCTACATTCAGGTCTCTCTCTAGGTCCAAACTCAGAAGTCCCTTTAGTTTCAAGTGGGGTATCATGACCTCCACACAGAAAGACTTAAGCACTGTCAGAGACAACACACAGGTCTACAGAACTTCCTGGCACAAATATCACAGGATTTTTACTTTCTCCTTACAGTAAAATAAGGATGGGAGGAGGACCACTTAGTCTTCCCCAGCTATGAAGGTGTGGACTCAAATAGAACCAGGGACACCTGCTGGAAAAACTGAAAGACATATACCTTTCACCCACCTATTTTAAGCCCTATTTGCTTTGGTGGCTGAGCAGCAACCTCTGCTCCCAAATTACAGGCATCAGAAAAAGTGGTTCTACCTCTGCTCTTCCAGTTGCAGAAGTGGCTTTTTATCACGCAATTGCAGAGTAGTCTGAGTATCTTAAGAACTTCCATATTAATGAAGTACTTTCTTCCTATCATTTTTGTGTGATTGCAGACAAGTTTCTATCTTCACTTCCTCACAGACATCGATTTACTTCTTGAAGAGTTGCCATTTTAGTTGGCTAAACTAGAAAAAAATTGCAGTTCTTAGGTAAATAATAAAGAAATAAAAACCAAAATATCTTCCTAGGAGGAAATAAGAGTAGGCACACTCATTTATTAATGACCATTTTTAAGATTTAGGGGTCTTTTTTTATTATTTGTTTGTTATAAATATGCAAGTTTATTTAGAAAGCTAATTTGTCTTGAAAGATTTTTCTCAGATGAGAGTCCATAAATCACTGGTGTTTACCAACACCTAAATTCAATTCTATTTCTTTTGAAAAACACACCAAAAAAATAATGCAGAATAGAGCAGAAAGTATTAGATAGTAGGAACATAGCAAAAAACAACTCCTTGTAGCACTTGTATATTGAAAAGTAGTGTGGTTAATGAGTTGAAGGTATATTGTAATACTTGTTTTACAGTGGTAGAACACTAAACCTGCTTTAAAATTCATCATCACATTAAGAACATATCACACAAGAAGCTTTTCATTGACAATAATTTCATTTTTTATTAAGCTAGTCGCTAAGTTTCAAATAAGATAGTTTTTGTTTAAAAAAGTTCCTCAGATTAACTTACTTCTCCAATTTAAAATATAGGTTAAAAGATATTTTAAAAGAAAAAAACTGTTACTCAGAAAGCT
Source organism: Antrostomus carolinensis (assembly GCF_000700745.2). Classification (NCBI taxonomy): domain Eukaryota; kingdom Metazoa; phylum Chordata; class Aves; order Caprimulgiformes; family Caprimulgidae; genus Antrostomus; species Antrostomus carolinensis. Next base: position 79,331 of record NW_010297555.1, on the reverse strand, counting down.
ACAGAATGGGTGTTTTGTACAGGAGACCAGCAAAGAAAAGAGAAAACACACTTCCAGAACTGGAGTCCCGGGAAGAGGGGAAAAAAAGTATTTCCAAAGATGTTATTTCTGCCTCCTCATCACTTACCTAATTTATTAAGTCTCCCAGCAGACTGTCTAGTAAGTGGAGAAGGAGTAAAATAGAGATATATTTCCACAGAGACAGCTGAAAATATAAGAGAAATCTTTACAACACTTAAAACTGTTTGTTTAGGTGTTACCACATTAAATGTCATGGGTACATTTTGGCTCAACTTCCTTTCCCCTTGATCAATATATCAAAATACAATAAGCAACATTTGGGCTCCTGGGAGGTAGATGAGCAGCAGCCAGACATCTGCCCTCTCCCCATAGAGTGAGGTGGATTTCTCATCCCTTTATTTATCCCCATGAACTAATGCAGCTCTTGACCCAATATGCAGAAATCAGGTGAACTCAGTTTATGTGCTAAGATATTGGAGCTGATGGTTAATATGCTGAATCAATATGCATTGAAAAAAGAGTGGATCTAGCATATCTAGCATCTCTCTAGCTCTTTAAAAAATCTTGTGCATAAAATTTAATGCACAGTTGTTAAAGGACTTACAGTTTCAGGACTTTCATAAAAACTAAAGTTTTTCTGTTACCTGCAAGAGTTTTTAAGGCTACCCTGAAAGTCTTTAAAATAAACAAAGCACTCACACAGAAAAAGGTAAAGTCTATCTTTTTGAGTAATGTAACCTTCTTCCAGTGACTTGGCAATCTGAGAATAATTCCTCTGGAATACAGGAATGCTGAGTTTATTTTGGGGTAATATTAATATCAACTGAGTCACATCCAGCTGTTTCTACCATATCACTGCAGTCTGAAACTGCAGCTACTGCAGATCAGGCAGCAAATAAGGTTCAATGTTCATTCTACCACCCCCTTCAAAAAAAAAAAAGAAAAAAAAAAAAAAAAGCAGCTGCTGTAACGGTTTTTGTTATCTTGACATATTTTAAGAAATGGTTTTGAACAGCTTGATTTTTTACCTCAGTTGTAAACTGCACCACAGCAAGAATTAATATCTGACTCCCAAACATAATTTGTATTGACTATTAAAATCTCATAAAAGATCAGGGACTATGAAAATGCAGTTGCAGTGAACATTCAGATTTGAGTAAGTTTTGTTGAAGAGTTCATCCCTAACAGAAGTTTCAAATCATCCAATTCCACTTGTTGCTAAGGTAATAGAAATACATATAAAAATATATATTAAAATATGTGTATGACCTATACAGATTTATAATTACCTTCTTTAAAGTCAGCATTTGGCTTGCTAATTAGACTTTATCAGTCATATTTCACTGTCCATTATAAATCTTTTTTTTTTTTTTTTCTGGAGATCTCTATAGAGCCACAGGTCTAAACCGTGGTAGAGCAACATCGGAATGCAGACCATTTTAGTGTGTTTGTAGTTCCCAGTTGGAATTTGATGGGAAAAGTAATTGCAATAAGGTTCATCCTGGCTGAATAATTGGTGGAGGGATGGCAATTATCCTAAAACAAAACTGTGATGTGCGTGTTGCAGTGTCACAGAAATACTTAATAGAGCATCTGTACATTTTTTCCTGGAAACTACTTGGCTACCAAAGGTAAAATTAATGAAGTTAAAAGATTTAATGCCAAAAAAGCAAAAGAAATAAATGAGCATTGTGTGTTTAATGAAAGTATTACACAACAGCACAGCTTAATCCAAAATAGCTGTTCAGACTGTGAACCACATTTGCCTAACAAATGAGCAATACTTACCACTCAGGATTAACCTACATTGTACAGTTATACTCATTACTTTAAGAAACAGATTGTACCGCTGGGCAGCAAATTAGACATAAGAGCAGTAAGACAATTAAATTGCAGTAAATTTCACTGTAGATTGTGCTTTTAAACATACACTAATGGCCTCCTCCTAATTTCTTTAATACTCAGTTGAGAAATCACTCACAGACACGTTGTGCTTGGCAGCCATGGGATGCTCATGACAAGAGTAAAGACACAGTTCTGTGGGACTGAGTAATAAACAACCTTCTCCTCACAGTTGAGGTTACTCATATTTCTGAAGAAATCACATAGTATATTAGAATATATGCTAGCACATCTACCCTAGGTGTGTTATTTAATTTGATATTAAAGATTTGTGTTATGATACAGGTTCTGGAGTCTACTCTAAAACAATTTCTGTTAAAACATATTATAAGCATGCCCTTGTGTGCTCTATCCAATTGCAAGCACATCTGAAATAATTACAGTGGAACATATGGTCCCTTATAAATCAACAATAAGAAATGCCAGAAGCAGCAGATACCAGCGTCAGGGTAGGTACCCCTTTATCATCATCTTGGTTTAGATAACCACATCTCCCATATCACGTAGGTCTTCATTATATGGCTAGGGGATATTTGCTGGAGCAGAGTGAGAAACAGTATGTGTCATGGAATTGCGTCATCTAACACCTTCTGGCTCAAACACCTCTGTCCTCTTGTGCTAATTGACTGAGTTTGTGGTAAGTGCTTTCATATTCAGCGACTGATTTTCAAAAAGAAAGGCTTTGCAGTAGTCATTACAATTAGTGAACACTGTGTCACACGGCATAAACAAGGTGAGGATAAGAAAGTGTTTACAACTGGCACCTTTGTGTCAGGCTGCCGAAGGCATTGCATCTTTAATTAGGCCCCTAAATAAAGCTATCTGATTTTCAAAGCCCTTAAACTTCTCCAAACTTTTGAAAGTCAGGCTTTGCATTTTTGTTCACATAAAGCATCAAATCACTGTTTGGTCATTATTAAGATAAAGCACATTAAAATCTATGACATAACTTTATTTCTTCTCTCATCCTCCCTATTTCTGTAAGTAAAGCCACAGACTGTCCTTTCCTGGAAGACAGCACTTAATTTGCTAAAGATAAAGATATAGCGTTAAAACAAATGAGGTTGTTAGTACTGTGGGGGAAAAAAAAAGTTTGTACTTGAATAGTCTTTAATACTTTAAAAACAAACTTAAGAATTACCTCTCAATCATGACTTTGTTCATTTGAGGAAAAAAATCAAGACTTTTTTGACTTATGATTCTAATGAACCTCTGCTATTGAATTGCACCACACTAGCTAACAGTCTGATATTTTAAAGTTTGTCAGATTTCCACTAAGACTTTCACTAGCAAAAGTACCACAAATTCTAGAACATCATTAGCAGCAAGTCTGCACTCTTCTCCACCACTTCTGCCTGTCTGAATTATTTTTAGGGAACAGAAATTTATCTCTAAGACTTAAATGTGTCTCAATGAGAAGATACTTATTTCAGTTACAGGACCATAAACTGTTACCCGTAATTCTGTTGCTTCTCTTGTCACTTGCAGTAGGAAAATCCAACTCACTGATACTGAAAGTTTCAAAATTAGACCATGGAAGTCTCATCTCTGGGGATGCCTGGAGCCCCTTACACTGACGCTTGTAAAATTAAGAGTGTGTTCAGATAGTTGCTAAGAAATGGACACATTACATACCAGGGAGCTAGTTGATCTGGACAGAGACAGAACAATGCCAAAATCCCAAGGATACGATATGTTGGTAGCATAGCCAAAAGATGAAGAGGTTAACAGGCAGACTTCTGCTTTATTCCAAACAAGAACTCCAGTTGCATGGAGTTAAGAGGCCAGTTAAGATGAGCATTGCACAGAGAAAGCAAGGAAAAAAAATGTTCAGGAACTTCACAGCTAGGCTATTTTTCTTTGTAGTGTTATGTATTAAACCTTATACACAATACTGCAACTGGAGGCTTCAAAAATAGCTAAGAGATATTTTAGGAATAAATATTTTTAGTTACATGTTTTTATTCCTACTTAGGCTTAATTTAACATACCATCATTTTGTTTAACTAGGTACCAAAAAAATTGTTACTTTAGACTCAAAAATGTCTTCACGCTGTTCAAAAAATATAACCTAAGTTCACATGAAATTTGCATTGATTTCCAAATATGATGTGCACATTTTCTTCAAAATGTGTTCAGAAGAGCATGGATTTGTGACTTGGTAGGAAGCATTCACTCCCAAAGCAAGTATGCAAAATATTTTCTTAGTAAAAACTTTGATCCAGATGGGGAAGATTGTAATCAAGATGTTCCCTTGCTGTAAATATGGGTTATTCTTAAACACAGACATCATTTCATATCGTACCAAAAATAAAGATCAAGTTAATGTGAAAATATTAAAGAAATAGGAGGTAAAAGCAGGATGCAGTGGTAACACAGCCACCATGTTTCTCATTTATCTCTACTGAAACAAGCTTCCAAGGGACTAACAAAAAAACCCAAACAACCAAAACACACACACAAGCACAAAAACCAAACCTGAAATGAACCAACCAACCAAAAAAAGCTACCTGTTGCTCTCAGATTTGGCAAATATTCATTGCTCTTAAATTTATTTCATTATCATACTTTAGCATATCTCTTCATGATAAGAATGGGGGAAACTACATTGTTCTGTTACTCTTGTTTAGCTGAGAAAGAATCCAGAAGATACTATTTCATATCCAGCTATTTTAGCTTGAATATACGTGTCTCAACACCTATTAGTCCACTACACATTTAAAAGTAAATTAATACAGAACAGTCCCTAGAATAATCAAAATAGAAAAATCCAGGCATGATACTACATAAGAGGATTCCTTGCAAAACATTTTAAAGTCAGGCTAAATTCTGAACCAGAAAAGCTAAGCCACATTTTATCAATTTATTTTTATCAAATGTAAGGAAGCTTCTGATGATGATCTTAAGACTTATATAGCTCACTTCCAAATTAAAGTTAAGTGCAATGAATCTCAACCTGAAATTGTTCTCTGTCTTCTCACCTTAAAGAAAATAATTATGAAGTAATTAATTTATTTAAGCAATTTGATCACACATCAAAACTGACAATGCAACACCTGACTATAGCTATTATGCTTTACACATGTAGGAAATGTATTTTATTTTTTGTGTGCCTCTGTTTAAAATCTGGAGCTTTCAGAAGAGACAGAAGACAGAAAATCACCAAGAAACACAAAATTCACACTTTTCATAAAACTACAGGGAGAAAGCAGATGATATAAAAATTAATTTCACCACACATTAGCTCTTAAACTAACTGAAACATCTTCAAATTATAGGATAAGTACCAATCAGTCAGATGATTAGACTGGGTAGGAGCTCTAAATCTCTCTGTTACGGAGTGTCCAAAAGTAAGGAAGGATTCATGAGCACCCACCTGAACACTTCAGGTGTTTATGTTTAGCTAAGCTGTGCAATAACAATAGGAAACTACATGTATTCTATTTCACAAATATTTATTATATTATTTTCGATATTATATTATTTCACAGAATCACAGGGGTTGGAAGGGACCTCAGGAGATCATCCAGCCCAACCCCCCTGCCATCAGCAGGGACACCTTCCACTAGACCAGGTTCCCTACACCAGGTTGCACAGGAAAGCGTCCATGTGGGTTTTGAACATCTCCAGAGATGGAGACTCCACACCCTCCCTGGGCAGCCTGTCCCAGGGCTCTGGCACCCTCACAGTAAAGAAGTTTTTCCTCATGTTCGAGTGGAACCGCTGGTGTTCCAGTTTTTGCCTATTGTCCCTTGTCCTGTCCCTGCACACCACTGAAAAGAGCCTGGCATTTGGCCCCCACATTTCAGATATTTATAGACATTGATCAGATCCCCTCTCAGGCTGCTCTTCTCCAGGCTGAAGAGTCCCAGCTCTCTCAGCCTTTCCTCATAAGGGAGATCCTCCACTCCCTTAATCATCTCTGTGGCTCTTTGCTGGACTCTCTCAAGCAGTTCCCTGTCCCTCTTGAACTGGGGAGCCCAGAACTGGACACAATATTCCACATGTGGCCTCACCAGGGCAGAGTTGAGGGAGAGGAGAACCTCCCTTTACCTGCTGGCCATGTTTTTTTAATGCACCCCAGGATACTGTTGGCCTCCCTGGCCACATGGGCACACTCTTGGCTCATGACCAGCCTGCTGTCCACATAAATAATTACATCATAAAGTTGATTGTATCTCACATGATGAACAATCATCTAGGAACATATACATTAAAGAAACCATATTTGTGGGCTACCTGTTCAACTTCTTGTCTCTATGCTTACACAGCCACAAGTAATTGAGTTCCTACAGCTCTGCCAGTTACCTCAAGCTCATAGCTCCACATTCAGCTTTAGAATTAAAATAAACCATGAAAGGGGACTCTGACTACTCAAACCAAATACAGTATTTTATGAAGTCCACAGCAAAAATTGTATGGCCTTTAAGAGTATCTGTCTGGACTGGACCTTTAATACCATTTAACCAAAAGATAATGTAGATCAAGCCCCTCAAATTAAACTAAATACTTAAGAATAAATGAATTTACAGGCTGTCATAGATCTGAAATAGTAGAAAAATAACTGGAATAAAAGTGTGCTAAGAACAAAATCTTCAGATGTTTAAGTACATCAAGTCCTTCTAACAATAAAATATGTTCAGATCAATATTCCTAGACATCACCTTGTAATAGATATTAGGAGGAGCTATTGAACAGGTAAGAAAACACACAAATCAAACCCTTTTAAGTTCCTTCAGTGACAATATTCTGAATGTGTAATTAGTAGTTTCAATACGCATGTGATTGTTATAGTTTCATTTTAATCACCAGTCTGAAGAGAGGACTATAATCTGTTTCCATATATCTCCAAGACTATGAATGTTGTCCACCTGCCTATAAAATATCTTAGTACTGATCAAAGAAAAAAATGTTAAGCAATTTATGCTTTGCATTACTGCATATCTTTATTTGAATCATTAAAAATAATCATTCATGTGAACAATTTAAATTTTTCTCACATGTCGTCAAGATCCATGAAGTTAATCCAGCACACACTAAAGTTCACAGAAGAGTTATCATTGGGATCAATGTATTTTGAATTAAATCTTGTGGTAGCTCATCAGACAAAGACTGTGAGAGGTTCTCTAAATCTTTATGCACCTCTATGAAAGCAGGTTCTCAGATTGCTGTGAATTTCTTCCAAAGAAGAAATGTCTTTAAATATAACTGAATGTAAACTATGAGGACTAATTTCCCACCCCACTCATCTTTTCAGAAAGATGTGACATTATTTGCTGGAGAAGAACAAAGGAATATGTAGATGTCCATCACAAACTTTATTGTTATCTGTGTAAGATGCTGCTCTTGCACTTGATGTCATATATTTTGGTAAAATAATTAGAGTAAAAGACAAAGTAACAATCACACAAGATTAACTTTCCTAGCTTTTCACATGGAATTTTTCTTCTGAATGCACCTCAGGCCTACAGAGGTTTCCAAAATATTAAAACAGAGGAGAGAAAGCCTAGCAAACACAGTACCTGCATAGTCAAAGATCAGTTGGTCATCTCCAACTCTGTCTATCTTACTACAGAAGGTACCTTCATAGATGTAAGTCTACACAACCCATAAGCACCACATCATTAACTCCTTTACTTCTTTACAGTGAACAGCTGTATCATTCCAACGATGTTACATGATGAGAAAGGAGAGGAAAATTAGGTCACTTTTATAGAGTAGATATGGGAAAGTTAGGGAAAATCCAACAAAGACATGAGAGAGATTGAGCTATAGAGGTCCAACACCACATGCCTCTTTATTGAGGCCATTCACATAGCAATATAATAAGTTTTTATTTAACACATGGGATGTATGTGGTGAAGTGCAGGGCCTATAGAGACAAATTTCTCTTTTTTTGAAGAAACATGAAAACCATGGAGTAAACTGGAACAGTATTTTTTTATTCTATGTATTAAAAAGCCTGAAATGTTCAGCCATAAAAAGCTGAAATATACTTTAAGAAAGGAAAGGTGTAGAGGATTGTTACGTGCATTTTTAATCTTTTGAACTGAGTTTGTAGGGTTTTCCAAATAATTATCTTGCCAACCTTCTAACTCAGAAAGCAACTTTTTCATTGACTTCCTTTGAAAACAATATCCCTGCCTATAACACATATTCATCACAAGACTTCGCCCTTCCCTAAAGTCTGCAAATGCGTCCAATTATTTCACTTAATTAACTGATGCAGCATAACAACTTCAATCCTTTTCAGCAGTGTGTTCTCTCCTCTTGTAAAGGTCAAGATTAAGTGAGACAGTTGTTTGAAAAATGATCCTTTGCAACAATTTTTAGCCTATCTGGCTATTCTGTTTACCAGAAACATTTTTAATATTTTAATTATTCCTTTCTTAATTATGAAAACTAAAATAAAATTTCTAACTGAAAGTTGCATTAAAAAAAGAGTTACAGAATTAAAAAACAACAAACCTCTAAAAAATTCCCTTTAAACAAGAACCAACAGTTCACTGGAACAATCATACTTCAAAACAAGTATAATTGCTTTCTTTTCACACTCATATTTCACAGAATATGGCACACTGGAGACCTGTCCCATGAAGACTGACATGCGCAATATTAATAATGAAGTGCTACATACAAGCGTTAAATCCTAAAATCATAAGACACTTACTTGAGTAATAAATAAGAAAAATAGGAAATGGGCCCTACAGAGCTGTTTCCTCTTCAAAATGCATAAGGTATTCTAAACAAGTAAGTGAGGAGGTTCAAATAAAGTCTCAGAAGCATTTTGAATCTCTCTTGTGATTTAATAGTGCTGGTTTTGGTGCAGTAGGAGTGCAGAAAAGTTCTCTTGCTGGACCTGTCTCTGCCAAAACAGCAACCAGGGCAGCAGCAGAGTCCTGGGAACAGGGACGGTAGAGCTCTTATCACATGAGGAGGATAGTTTCCATAAGACTGGATGTTAAGTGTAGTTATCTTTCAGTGGGTTTTTTTTTTGCTTAACTTTCAACTTTTTCCCATACTGATTTGAAAAGGCTTCTCATGATCTAACAGGTCCATAGCAGACTTCAAAGGTTTGTTCTGGGATAGTCCATAGCATCTTGCAGATGCCCCTGTGGAAGTAAGTGAAACAGTTTTGTTTGACTGAAGAGGCCCACTAATTTAGGAAGAGAGATATAAAGAGTCTGGGGTACGATGTTTTTCAACTTCCTGAATGATTATGGAGCTACAGTGCTTTCCATGAATTGTTCTTTTAATATGCCCCACAAAAATGTCCTGGAATAGTTTAGCTCCCTTGATAGCTGTCTTTTCCCATTTACTTCATTTGTCTTTGTTAGCAATTCTCAGCTTGAGAAACTGTGAAGAAAGATGAAGAATTCCACGGATTCAGGGTTGGATTTGCTGATGTAGTTTGTACATTGCTTTGTGTTCTGTATTCACAACCAAAATCCAATGAAGTTATGAATGTCAAACTTATATTTGCATGTTAACAGCAACAAGAAACTGCAAGTTCAGTAAAGAGTGTGGAGACCATGCAACTGGCTCAGGGCCATGTGGTTTCATGTTTGTGAATTTTGCTTGCTTGCCAACTTTGTTTAAAAGTCCACTGTGTTTACTTGCTTATTAAATGGCTATCTTTTCATAGGTAAAAAGATTACACTGAACAGGTTCAATTCTTAGATATAAGCAAAAGGAGGAATAAAATATACTGTTTAAGAGGAGTATACTGCCTGAAGGTATGTGGCTGCAATAATATAAGCACCTTAAACTTGTGTTCTTGATTTCCAGGGCTTGAGTTTGAATTGAACCTGTTGCTAAAGTTGTGACGGTCCTGTTTCGAATACTTTGTTCTGAAGTCTTTCAATTTGCCTCTCAAAAAAAGGAAGATGACTTATAGTGCTTCATTTGGTGCTAAGGAGTCTCCAGAAACATTATTCATTTGCAATGGCAACACTTGAAAAATCAACTGATATATCAGAGCAATTTGCTTTGCTCCTTTGTTGGTGGACCCAGACCAAATTTCCAACCCATCTTGACATGGGACCAGAAATCTGCACTACTTCCTCAGTCGTTCTGGGATCCTTTCCACTCTGGGCCATTCCAGTAAAAACATACAATGCTATGTCAGAGAGTTGGAATAGATCCTTGAAATGTGGATCATACATTGCCTGTATTTCTTGATTTAATGAACACAGAGGGGACCAAACCAGCTACACAAGCAATTTTTTTCAGTCTTGGTAGTCAAATCTCACTGAATTAGCAGGAATACCACAGATTAGATTCTAGTGAGAGTGAAGTAGGCAGAGTCATTTGAGAAGTCATGTTTTCAGAAAAGCTGGTCTATGTAGTATAAGAAGCAGAAGTGACCTGACTGGTTGAATATCATGCAGAAATGTAATTAAAATATAAATAATACATAGACTCTTGATTCTTTAGCTACACTTTTTTTAATAGAGTGTGACAATACATCACCTGGGTAGGACCTACATGAATTTAGGAGCTATTATCAATAAAAAAGTTTATTTTGTAATTAATATAAATATTCCACTCTGTGCTTCTTAACCTCATTCCCAGCTCACTGCATAGGTTTCTTTTGGCACTTCAGAAAAGCTAAACATGGAAGAAACCATCGTGTACTAACTTCTCTAGCATTGCACATTAATTTATTAACAACAAAACACTATGAAGAATTTGAAGAAATTAGAACATAACAATGGGAATGAGTCAGAAGGTCTGGGAAACTTAAGATACAAGAGCTGAAGGCAACAGACTGGTAATCAATTTACTTAAACCACAGCAATAAACCAGTTGAATATGGAGCAATCTTAGTGAGTCTAAAAGAAACTTCAGTAAAAGAATAAAGAATGTATTCAGTTTGCAGTTGGATTCTCAGTCTCACACGAGTTTCTGATGTTGCTCACTGTAGCAACCACTACAATGAAATTCACATTGCAATGTCAGGGTACTCAGGTTGTGAGTCGTTATGGATGTTGCTGTCCAGTGAGTGACTGAAGACTCTTAACTTATTTTTTTGCCTCATTAGTCACACCAGAGTCACCACTCCTAGTAGAAACATAGTCATACTAGTCTTTTCTCTGATTTCAAGGACACCTGTGAAGGGGAAGGTAATTAAAAGCCTTGAAGACATTAGCATATCTAATATGGATGTCTCACAGGAAAAGTAAAAATAAAAAGAGAAGAACTAACCATGTTTATTTGGTCCTTGCTATGTCTTGTAACACATTACAATGGAATAGATTGTGCGCTCTGCATTTCACAAGCTATCTTCAGAGAATGAAAACTAGCACCCTTCACATGGCCAAACATGTGCAAATAAGCACAGGAAAACAAAGAAGGCTCTCAGGGTCCTGAATGATGACTTTGATGTGTTTTGAATTTTGAAAGAAGTGTTTTTCCAGAGAAAGATGAAGGCTGGACAGACGTAACGCAGCTGTGAATTTTCAGGGAGGCTTGATGCATTGCAGTTGTAGGCTGGAGTGGAGAACAAGGTGGTGCCACAGAGATCAAGATTAAAGGCCTTTGAGCTGTTTAGTTTGGCCAGGATTCATTGCCAACATGAATGAATACTGCTATTTATTTTAACAGTTCTAGCTATGCTCCGTTTATGGCTGTAACATTTCACTAACATTATTTCCTCCCTTCCCTTCAACTCTTCTTCCCATCCTCTTCTTTTACCAATTTCAGTTCTCTTTGATAGCTTACAGGGTATTTTCTCCATTTATCCTCATTTCCCAAGTGTTACTTTTGCCATTTTCTGTCACAGCAGAATCTCTAAGTCAACAAAGTGGTCTCACGTATGAAGTCAAATTATAGCAGCCAGTGTAAAAATTGTTCAAGCCAGGAGTTAGTGAATGAAACCCTTTCTCAGCTCATAAATAAAATGGCAGGTTTTTTTCATAGTTTAGTGTGATACACTTTAAAAGTCACTTGGGAAAGAAATTCAGTACAGGTATCGATATCTTCCTGGTACTTCCTTACTCTGGAGTGGAAAGTTCATCATTAGAGTCAATTTCCAAACTATTATGTGCTGGCAATATTGTCACAACCAACGAGATCCTATCCATAATTGTAAAAAGTGAATTGGGTTACCAAAACACCAACTCCATTTAAAGTATAGACTAATGCTCACATCTTCAGGTTTCATTCCTGAAAGATGAATAGTTAGAGACTGACAGTAGCTATGGCAACAGCTAATTTTGGTAACCAGTCACACAAACCAAAAAACAAGTGAACAGGAAATTATCAAAGATGCAGCGAAAGCCAGTAATTAACAAAACTCATTAATTATAATACATTCACACAAACTTTTCATTGGATACCTCTTTTCAAAACTATTTTAAATATATTTTATCCATGGAAAGTTTAGTGAGAAAAGAACAGAAATACATTTTCATATCAAACATTACTTTTGTCTATGCAAGTAAATTTTGGAAAATGGTTATGTCTTTTTGTCTTCAAATATCCAAATAACAGGGACCTAATTTATCTAAGTCTAAATAACTTCTTGCACAAGGTTGTAACATGCACAGCTGATGTCTTTAGTAACAGGATAGAGTAGGTTTGCTCTGTGGAAACTGAATAAAGTACCTAAATTACATTTAGCTCAATTTGTGTAGCTGTTTACACGTGTAGAAAGATTTTAAAAAACTTGAAGAGCAAAGAAATTATTTCATTTTTAATTTATTATTATTTTTATTTTACCTCTGCCTGTAATGATGTAATCCTCTACATAAATCATTATATTTATCTGTCCTTGGAAAATAATTCTTAATTTTATGATGGTATTCTTAATTTCAATGACGGTCTAACAGAAATGGCACTAACAATACAATACATTGCTAGCATTAATTTTATGTGCATAGTACCAATAATATAATACCAAAGAACTGCTAGACGTATGGCTTAAGCATTTTGATCACCACAGTCATGAAACGGTGGTAATAACAAACAAGACCTGTCTCTTTTCTTGCTGGCACTACACTGCTGCTCTCAATGCACATAGCACAACTCTTTACCATTTCAATCTTCACATTCTCACCCCAGAATTTTTCAGTTCTGGGGCATATCAATTTGTAAGATCCATGTATCCCTACAGTAGAGCCTACTGCAATGGGGAGTGAATACTAACATTAACAAACTTTATCTGTAAATAAGCTGGCAACAGTAAGTAAGGATATTATATAGGGTACAGCTTTGCATGATGTGTTTTAACACAGCTTTGATCGTGAGTTTCATTCGTTTATGCTCACTAAACACCAAGGTTTCATCAATATTATTATAGAGTTTTAAGTATTAGATTTTAGTTTTGCCAAATTAATTTTGAGAATTCTTTTTTTTCCCAGAGTTCATCAGTGCATGGTTCCTTGTCCTATATGTCTGAGAAGGACAGGTTCTCTAGAGACTTAATTGTTTGAGTGGGATGGAAAAAGTCTAATCTTACTATTGATTTCCATTTGAATCTTACCAGATTTGTGCTTCTCCCTGAGGACAGAAGTCAGATCAGAGAAGGGATGGATTTTGGTTAAAGAGATGTATACCACCCGCCCTCATCAGCCCTTTCAGAATTGTTCTTTTCTAGTGAAATTAGAGATGTTTACCTGTAATATACATCAGAGCCAAGACTTCAAGAACAGCAGGTCCTGCCTCTGAGCGCTGTTCTGAGTGCTTCATTAACCTAGTTTCTACAGATCTGTGACTGGCTCAGAGACATCAGAGAGCCTCCTCTTCTCACACACAGCTCTGGCAGGGAAACAGATCTCACTAAACTGCTACTGAAATATTCTTATGAACTTTTGCACTTAGTGATTATAGTCATTGTAATACAGGGTCATGATCTGCTGCAGATAATTATTCAAACAGAGTTTGCACATCCATACTGGGTTGAATAGATTAGCTTCAGGCAGGTTGGTAGAGAACTACTGTCGATGGAAAATGCATTTCCTCTAAACACATTCTCTTAAATTGGAATTGAAGAGCCTTTTGCCCTACAATAGAAGAAGACTCCTTCAGTTAAGGAAAGATATAAAAATTCAGTTCTATTTTTTTATGTACAATGTATGACCTCTGAGCACATACTGCATGTAATTTACTCTAGTTTTCTTTTGCAGGATTGTCACATGTAAGACTCAGAATGCAGCCTAAGACAGACAAGGACAGTTTGTTTCAGTTAAAAAGTTTGATTATAAAATTAATTTCCTAAAGGTGATTATTAAATTAACTCAGCCTGAACAACCTTTGGACAATGGTTGATTTTTTATTTTTTTTCCTAATAAACCTATGCACCATAAACAGAACAGTGTTTATAATATCAAGGAATAGCTACTGTTGAAACTTTCTTTAGCTTCAGAAAAATATAAGGTAATATTTTCCATTAGGTCCTCTAAGGACTTCACCATTGTTAGCTTGTTTTACAGAGAGTTTGTTTGGACATGGTGGTGAGAAACCTTTACTGAAGAGATACAGGAGAAAGAACTGGGGAGGAGGAGGACAAATGGGAGACTGTCAACTGGACCAGAGTGCAAAAAACAAGAAAAAGGAATTATGAGAACACCCAAAACCTAACTATTTAAGTGAAACATTAGGCCTCATGAAGTGAAAAGCTCTTACAATTATAAAATAGTTGCAGAGATCACCTTTGAAACAGAATCCTGAGACCAACTCTATGAGTAGCAAAGGCATATGATTGAGTGGGTTTCAGAAAGGCCCAATGCATGCATGTAGCTCACATTAACTGGAGGATATGATATATTTTGTATAGATTATTTTGCTAGAGAGCTGAATTTAAGTAGATTTTTATTATTTTGTTATATTTTTATTTGATGTGATTTATTATAACATTTTTCTTATATATGGGAAAGTTTGTTTTCTCATTTCATAAATTCTAAACAGGTACAATCTTCTGACTGAGAGGTCTTTATACCATTAATTGTTCTCCCCAAATAAAGCAAAATAGTTTTAAAGACATACTTTTATTTCACTGTTTAACATTAGTCTAGAAATTTATCACTGACTGTTGTAACATGTGGTTGGTGTTTTTTTGCTGATGAGCAGCTGATTGTTGGGGACATTATGTTTTTGTGAACACTGTTTTCAGCTACCTGTCCCATAAACCAACTGCTTTACCCAACTGATTAATTGAACAGTTACTCCTGCTAAGTACTGCTGCCATTTCATAATTTCTGAATGTGTTTTCTGTCTTCATGTTCCCAGTGTTTTTGCTTGTGTGCTAACTTTTTGAACACAATTTGATCTGTGATTTGAAATACTTTAAGTTTCATAAGTAATTGGATCATTTTTTGAGACTCAGGCTGTGCAGAGTTTACAGTTTTCACAAAATTGTATCTTTTCCAAGGATTATACTACAGACTAAGGTGTTGACATTTTCAGGAGGAAAAAAAGCAAGTGAAGTTGGTGAGAAAGTATGTTTGTCGGAAAGTGGATAGGGAAAAAGAAAAAGCAGTAAATCTGTGCTCCTCTATTGTTGCTCTTAGTTTGTTTGAGGTTGTTGACAGGTCAAAAGTGCAAACATATTCTGAATTCTGTTAAATACAGGCTTTCTTCGCACTTAAAATTTAGTGAAGGAAGAACATGAGATGTGTATTTCATGTCACCCTCTGGTTTCAGTACAGTGAAACTGGGGCAGAGGAAGTTTTGGCAAGTTTTGTTGAGGGTTGTTTTGTTTTCTTCTTTCATAAAGTAGCCTTTATGTTTACTTTTATTTCAAAACTGTTAGTGGTGTTTGATGTTTTTTGCAGCTGAACAAGTTGAAAATAAGTTTCTCTCTGCACTGAACTGTAGTCATTTCTTCCAGGTCAGAAAAGGTCCTTGAAGAGCTTTCTTCTCTTTGCCAAGGACAACTGGAAATCAACACAACCATGTCATGTGTAATGCGCAGACAGGAACAAACTCAGACTACCCTCATCTTCAAGTTTAAAGGGAAGTAATATCCAGAAGTGGCTGGCAAGGTAGAGTTAGTGAATTATCGCTTCTTTCAGGCCTTATCTTTCCGCCTGCACTCAGTCAAACTTCTGTGGAACTGAAAAAAATGTCCTTTTAAGTCTGCAAATTTGATGCCAAATAGACACTACGCAGGCTTCAGTATGAACTGTGCTGGCTTCCCCCAGATGTGAGCCCAGTGTGTAATGATTGTGATCATACACTTCCAAGCACTGGCAAAAATGTCTAATGTCATCTTTTTTTTGTTATTCAGCTTCAGAGAAATTAAATTCTAGAACTTTTGTACTAAGGTAAGACATGTAAGTTTCCCAATGGAGTATTTATTTTCTCTGTTATGTTATTTTTTCTTTCCCAATTGATATGCTGAGTCTGAAGACCCGTCTTCATAGAGGTAACTGAAGGATCAGGGTTTATCAAGCTGGAGGTTATGAAATCATTGCAATACTTTCACTCACCTATGCAACAATTACATATCAATGTAAAATACATAAACTTAAATGAAGGGAGAAGGGAATTCAGTGGGTCAGATAGGACAACTTTACTATATTTATATCAAGGCATATGTCAATCTTCTCTTAACCCACATAATCACATCTGTTCAAATCAGTGTCAAAATTTAGCATCCATACACTTTTTCAACACAGAGAAGTTAGTTTATGAAAGCTAATCTGGTCTCCATCCAGTATTTTGACAGAATTACTGTAATTTGTGCAAACGTTGTTACCATAAGTGCAGAAGATACTCATCCTGAGCAGACTACCAGAGGAGCACTTCATAAAGTAGCAAAGTGACATAAAATAAACACTGAAAATGCTTTGATGTCATCTCAGGAGCCAGTTAATGTACTGTCATTAAGAACACTGCAAAAAATTACTCAAAACCTCAATGCCTGACTTTAATTAGCTTAATTTGATGGGGTTATATAATTTTAAATTAATTCAGGTGCCATTTAGACTGGTGGGGAAAAAAAATAAGCTTTTATTTTTGATTAGAAATTTATGAACTGGCTATAAACATGACACTTAAATTAAACATTTAAGGAAACTCTTTTTCAATAGAGTTTGATCCAAAGCCAGTCAGAATTGATAGACATCTCACCAGCATCTTGGAGAGAAGGCCAGTTCTTTGCCTGTACCTCAAAAAAAGGCTTTTAGTAGAAAGTGTCAGGGTAGTCTGAGAGATGGAAGATTTTCTTGCTGTTCATCAGGGATTCTGAAAACCAGGAGTAGTGAAGTGTTTGGGAACTAAGGCCAATCTTAGCTCCTCGTCAGCTCATCGGAGCAGCCGTGTGCTTGGGTCCCACCTTGTAAAGCATTAACTGTAATGAAGACTGGCAGGAAGATACAGTGGAAATTATCCTGAAACAAAAAAAGCATAAGAGAAACAAGGATTGAAATGGGTAGTAGGCACACCACGAAATCATGACATATGTAGGTGTCTGCTGGCAGAAAGGAAAGTTATTGTAAGGCTATTCTCTGAGAGCAGGGGCAGTTAAGAGGCTATTGTCAATCAGTTCACATAAATGGTTTTCTTCTAGCAAGTAGCTAAATTATAAATATTCCTGGGATTATAAAGCTATTGAAAGAAACAAAATAAAAGCAATGCAATTATGTGCTCTCCGCAGTGAGTATTCAAATTATTCAAAACAAATATGACACAAACAAAATATCTGAGCAGAGATTAAGGACTTTACATTTATTTACTCTAGAAGCAGAACACATCCATGTGAGATACATGGTCACAGGCTATAAACACTTTACTTTTAGTAAAAAAAAAGGGAATTATTTACCATCAATATCAACAGACAAGCCTTGTAGCTTGCAATGACAAAAAGGCCTAATGTTAAAGATTTATTATTAGCTTGAGAATCATGTTTCTGTCTGAAAACTTAACCATTACCGTTGACAGTGCTCTCCCCTTCTGAAATGATGTTTATTGTAGCCCTGTAGCCTAGGAAATTTAGTATTGCTATCACTAGTAACAGTCCACAGGCTTTGTACTGCACTTGTGAGGCCTCAGGGCTGAGGCATGTCAGGTTTGCTTTGCCTCATTTTGTCTTGACCTGCCTGGAGCTTTGTTTTAACTTGGTTTAGCTGTAACAGCGATTTTTCTAATGACCAGGTGGCTATGGACAATTTGTCTTACTTTTGCTTATCTTTATATAGTGTAACTGCAGTTTCTATGTCAGGTGGTAGTAAGAGGCAGTTATTTTGTGAAGATTAAGATATTTATTACTCTAATGCAGTGTAGAGATTTATGACTGTGTGGTGTGGTGCAGAGGAGTGCAGGAAGGGTAGGAGAGCGGTGGAGACAGAGGCACAGAGAAGAAGTCATGGGGTGGTACAAGACAAGGCAGAGGCTGGCAGTGGAGACCCCATGGCTATGAACAGCCCATCTGGGGTCAGTTAAAGAAATGTAGCCCATGAGCTAGACAAAACCACTTCAGGGGTAACAAAGAGAACAAGCAAATCTACTTAACATATGGAAAAATCACAATATGCAATGAATTTTGATGTAACATGGGCTAGCAGACCAATGAGGAAAGAGCGGAGTGTAAGAGCATGTTAGAAAACAAAATAGCTCCCCCGAAGTGAATTTAAAAAATCAGGAAGGTGAGGAGGAAAAATAAAGCTCATCATATTGAAACAGTATTGTTATTTTTTGTAACTGAGATTTTTACATAATAATATTCTTTATTTTCCTTTATTTTTCTGTAATAATTTGATCTGGGCTAATAATAATATTTTAGATTCATTACTAAGACAATGAAGATCGCAATTATAACAAAAATAAATTAGTGGCTTTATGCCTGTGATCTGCTCCCTCTTTGCCCACAACAAGCATCGTGAGCACTGATGACAGAGTAAAAAATCCATTTATTTATTTTAATTATTTTTAGTATCAGACATGCAACATACTGTATGAGAAAGAGGGAGTTCTTAAATTACTCTCAAATAATAAATTGCATCATTTCAAGTCAATATCAGTGATTAGGGGAAAGCAGCAGCAACCGTGCCAAGGACGTATTCAACATCTCATCTGGACTTATACTTAGAAATGAGTTAGATAAGACACTAGAGTCAATGTTGGAGAGAATCAGTCTGAGTAGTGCTATAAAATGCATAGGGAAAGTTATTCAGGAAGAGCAACTCTCAGCTGGGATACATCAGCTTTCACTGGACCTGTGCCAGGATACACCAGCTGGGAGCTTGGTCTTGTGAGATGAACGTGAGACTGGGGCTCCACCACTCTTAGATCCTGTGTCAAATCTCTGAGCCCTGGAATTTGCAGAGAGTTTAAACATGTTTCTGTTTCTCCATTTCTATATAAAACTCACATTTGTTTAGAAATCCTACAAATCCTAGGAGGTGGTGGGAAGTTCGGGCAGTCAAGCAGTGAGTAGCTGGGTGTAATCACAAGTTGGTTGTAGATTTGCTGATTGGATCAATGCACTCTTTCTGCTCTGCTACCTGCTTCTCTAATTCAATTTCCTCAGCCCTAATCTTCTTGTTCCCAATACAGAGAACACATTTGTTGCAGTATGAGAAAGCAAGGCACTTTTAAATTTAGAGCTGATTGTATGAAGCAGATTCTGCAAAGTGTTTCAGGCAGCACATATAAGCAAAAACACTCCACTGCTTCAAGTCCTTGCAGATGAGGATGCTTGCTGCCTCTCTTGTGCAAACACCGTTGGAGTGAGAGGTCCAAGCACTAGCTCCTGCTCTCAGGGTCACCTGTGGGTGGGAAACCAGGACTTGAACAGGATTTATAACCTTTCAATATTGTTGGTTTTAACATCAGATTTCTGCTGTCTGCTTATCAATGGGTACTGCTTTACCATTTTGGTGGGTTGCACATGTCTGGGCTTCCTGGCCTCCAAAAGCCCTGTCAGATGAAATGCTTATCAGCCTCCTCCTTCTGCCTTGTGAAGAGAAGAAATTCAGTGTGCTTGGGATGTGTTGGACAGACTAAGCAATCAATCTGAGGCAGAGTAGCCAATTTTTTTTCATGATGAATAAAAGCTGCCAGGGCTGTTGTGTCTTGTGCAGACACCAGCCTCAGCCCTACAAACCACCTTCCACAATCATCCCCATAGGTGTAGTGATACCTAATGTGTTGATCCTGATGGCATTTAAGAAGGGAATTGATCAGTGCTGTCATGAGAGAAATACTTCAAGTTACATCTAGAAATAATTATCTGTCTAAAGATCTGTCATAATTAGCTAGAGATCTTTGCTGGTTTTAGGTCCACTTATAAAATAAGCAAGAGTTCTGAGGATTTCAATTTTATAGGCTAGCACAAACATCCCACCTACACCTCAGATTAGCTGTTTAGACTTTCGTGGATTGTGTTGGGCACTTTATTGCTAATTTGGTCTAACCTGTCAGACAAGACTGCAAAAAAACCTCAGTAAAATGGTCAGTACTAGAGACTGGGTATGTACTCCCTGTTTTTTCCTAATTAGTTTATGGATTTGTTCTGGTTTTGTTTTGACAACATCCATTACTGTATTAGCATCAGTTTATGCTATTCACAAAAAGCACCTTAGCTCTCAAATTGCCTATGCCAAAACTACTCATAGTATTTTTAATTCATTTTTGCAAGCTGGTTTTTTTTTTATCTGAAAGCCAATAGCAAGGATGCAGCACCAAACATTCAGCTCTTGGTCAGTAATGTGTTATCTTCTATATTACTCTGAAAAACAGAGTAGGGAACATTGGGATATTTACTTTAAATCTAATTTCATTTCAGCACTTCCCAGTGAGCAGCCTAAACCTCTCAGAAAAGTTCCAAACCTGAAACAGTCAAATGGGCCACTGTGGGTCATCTCATTGGTTCAGCTTGGTAATGTTTCTACTTCATTTTGGTGTCACTTACAGGGTCCTTCTCATTAAGTCACTGGTTCCACTGAGGTGCTTTCAGTGCAAGACGAGCCTTAGCAAAAGTTGTTGTGAGTCTGGAAGCAGATTCCTAGAAAACAGTTTATAAGTTTACTTCCTCCCTTTTTTGGTTCTTTGGTCCAAAGTCCACTGGTGCTGTAGGGCTTTTCTGGTCTCACAGGGACTAATGCCCACCATCCTGTCACGTGATGCTCGCTGTCACACACACACCCAGCTTCATCTCTGCCTGACTGAATCTTTTCGGGTACCTCTGCTCTGCCTCAACTCCTTCTGATAAGCAGTTCACACACTGGGAAATGAGTGGGTAGAAAAGCACTCAAATGAAAGTTAGACCTGAGCGAGGATCTCTGGTGAATTGAGAAGGACTCTGCCTCCCACAGCACTGCTTGAGTTTCTCTCCTGTTGAGAAAAGTGATTCATCTTGAACAGATGATCGCTACATTCCTATTAAATTTGAGAACCAAGGGAGAAACTAGGTGCTGTCTTTCCAGACACTTTTATTTACATATGTGAGTAATTTTTGTATCCCAGTGAAAACCTGAAGCTGCTAGAGGAAACAAAATGAGCTCTGGGTTACAGTATCTACAGGATTAGAATTGCTTCAGAATCCAGGTTTCGATTTCTGATGGAAACAGGAAGAATTTAGGATGAGTTAAAAGATACAGAGACCAGAAATTAAATTAATTTAGGAAATACAGCTTGAATGAGATCCAGAGCTACAAGGAGACCTTACAATGGATATTGGCATCCAAATTCAGATGCGGTCTAGAGGTTCTTTTTGTCAGTAACTACAAAGCCTGCTAGCTGCTTGCGAGAAGGCACTGCTTCATTTTGAATAGCAGTATTTTCTACAACCAAGGTTAGGCTTCCACATGTGCTTTGGTATTTTCTTTTGAGGAGCTAAATATCTACTATCCAAGGTTATCTATATGTGAGTTGGAAGGCCACCCAAACCTAGCTGATTCCATCAAAGACCCAGCATAGTAGAGATGTTCCTGTCATGCCTAACTCATGGTCTCTTTCTTGCTCTCTTCCTAGCCAGATTACTCTTGCATTCCTGAATTGGCAGTGGCCAACTTCAAAAGGAAGGGAAGCCATATACAAGCCTTCTTGGAGCTTGGTGGTTAAGGCTGTCTCTTGTGAAGGGGGTTTTCACTGCCTTTAGGAAAAAAGCCCTTAACCAACATCTTCCAATTCCAAATGTTCTAACAATCAGTAGCAGGACAGTACTCCAGCATCACTACTCCCTTGACCAGTCGATACACTATAAAGAGAGGTACACCGGTGTACCTTAGGCACCTATTGCCAAAACTGGTGCTTTATTCTGTATTCTGGGTAGACAATGACCATGAAGTCAGATGTTTTCAGGAGTTCAGATTTATTCTTATACATGTTACTTTTACTAGCTTCCCCCACACAGTTCCCTTCTAAATACACTGGCATGGATCTGTGTTGCCTATTCAGACATTGGAAACATTCACTATTCATTACCCTTCAGACTACCTCAGGTTTCCCATTCAGTTCATCTTTATATCAACTCTTTCATGGAATTCCCCTGCTGGGCTAGGTGTTATTTTTTTTTAAAAGTACTGTGAAACCTACATGAAAATGTCCAGTGTGCCCATTTCACTTATATGCCTAGGTTCCTCTAAAAATTTAGTTCCACATAACACAACCAACGTTCCACATAACACAACCTAAAAAGATTAAAAATTTTAGTCATTCTGCCCACAGACATTGTCCTCTTTAACTAGCATTAAATATTTTTATCAGCTCTCTCTTTTATTCCAGCAAGCTCTTTCTCTCTCTCTCCCTCTTCTAACAGTCTTTTCATTTTGGCCTTATCTTTGGCTAGAGGTTAAGAAAACTCTTCTGTCTGATGTTGATCAGCCAGCAGGGAATGCTTACAGCATCAGCTAGCCAGCCTCTACTTTACCTCCCAAGAAACAAAACAAGAAATTCTCCAAGCCAGCTTCCCACAGCCTGGAGGGCCTGGGATTTACAGCTTGTTTGAACTATCCCAGATGGTAACGCACCAGGCTGCTGCAACACCACACTTGGTGGCTAGTCCAAAGACACTTCTTCATACTGAGTTATTTGTTCTCTCAACTTCAACAAGATTTTGTGTTTGTGTCTCTCTCTCTCTTTCTCTGCTCTCTGGCATTTTCCAGCTAGTTCCAAAGACTGGAAAATTTATGCTGTACACCATTCTTGTGCACCTAGCAAAACACATAAAATCTGACAAAAAAAACCTGGTGATTAAATGGATCAGATCTATTTGGTATTTCATGTTGACTAGTAGTTAATGACTTTGCAAAATTTAACAAGATCCAGTAATCACCTTCTCAAAGCTCTCTGTGTTATTTTATTCTGTGTACTCTAGTTTGTGAGGAAGAAGGAGCAGGAAAACATGTGCAGAAAGCTTGCTCAGGGGAGGCAGACTACCAGGTATGCTCTGTGGACTGGTAGTTTTGTGAATATTAAATTGACTGTCTACAGGTAAAGGAATATATGTCTATGCCTGGGAACATGACTTTGCAGTCTTTGCTTTTGTGGGTTTTATTCAGTTGTGATATATGCAGAAGTCATAATAGCTTTGGTGCAAAATAATTTGTGTCTTACTTGTTTGAAAAGTGCTATTCAGAAATAACGCAGCTTGTAGAATTTGGAAAGCAATTCAGATACATTTTTTACTCGTAGGATCAGTCTGGCACTAAAAACAAAGGAGGCAGTGTGTGTGTGTGTGTGCATGTATGTGTATTTATATAAAAATAGATTATCGTACAGACCTTTCCTGCACAGTTCCTGATAATTCCTTCAGTTTTAATGCATTAGCAAAGAAAATGAGGAAGTGACTGTCAAAGGGTGAAAGGATAAATGGCAATCCTTTCAACTCAATGAGGCGTCAGGAAGCCCCATCATCTGCACAGTTTAGTTTTGCTTTGACAGTGTCCTGGGAGGCTCTTGAAGACACTGTTAGGTTGATACCAGCCTTATCACAAGGAACCAGGACAATAGTTTGAAAGAACAGAAGCAAAGCCAGAATATATTTATAAAGAAAGAAAATGAAGTGAAAGGAAGCAAAAACCTAAAAGAACCGTTCAAAGAAGGATTTTCAATAAAAAAGACAAAAAACCCTGTATTACTTCATTGTAGTACACAATTTGACTCAGAATGTAAGATTCATTTTATTATGTGTTACTGAATTCAAATATATTCCCTTTTTACTAAAAGATTCATATGGAGAATGGCATAAAGGGAGGCGGAAATATTGAACAGAAGTTTTGCAGATGTTCCTTGCAAGATTTACAGCTAATAAAGTTTATTAAGGAAAGTTTTTAAAGTAAGTTCTCCATTTCATGCTAGAAATCTTGGGTGGTTTTTTTTGAAAAATAGGAGCTAGATAATTTACCTATTTTCTATGCCAATCTACAAAAGCCCCTATTTCTTCTCTTTCATTCTTTCCAGTATTGTGCGACTAATTTAGATGCCTCTGTCTCTGAAACTTCAGCTGTTAAGTACCAAAAGTCATGAAATCAAATGGCCCTTTCAAATCTAATTGTGCTTTCTAAACACCTCAAAAAGTTTGTTAATCTACTTGAGAATGCAATCTTCCTCATCCCTTTGTAAAACTGCTAAGAAAGTGTAATTTTTTTCAGGGCAAGGATTAGAAAGATAAATTTGGTTTCTTTCATCAAGTATGAAATTGAACTGGTAACAAAAGGCTTGTAATGACCCTTAATGACAAGATCTCTCACCATGACATTTCCCTGCATTCCCCAGGTCTCTTGACAAAGACTTCCACTGGCTTTTACTGAAAATGAAGAACTCTACTGAGTTTGTGAAGAGTAGCACAGAAGAACCAGTGGTTGTCACTGGGTCACCACCTCCTTTACCATATTGAGTACCACAGTTTATGTCAGTTAGCAGTTGGAGAAACAGCTGTGCATGATACCAGAAATCTGCTTCTTGCCCTGAGATTCATACCATTGCTCGCTTTTATGTAATTTTCCAATGAAGTTCTCATGTAAGTTCTGGGTATTAATTGAAGTATTGTATCTCATCTCTCAGATATTTTTAAAACAATATTTTTAGTATTGCAATATATTTTGTTTATTTGCTCTTGTCATATGATCTGCCTAGAGCTATTTCTTCTTTATTGCTAAACATAAAACCTGAACTAAAGTTATTTTCTCTGCCAAAACACTCATTTCAAGTCAATTGCACTTTTGCATGAGAAAAAGCTCTGAGGATTGTCCCCATGAACTTCTGAGTGTCTTTCAAATCTTAAGACTGAGAACAGTTCACACCACCTATAAATCTAGCTGCTATTCTGTTTGATTAAAACCTGCACTTTTAAGATTAATCTGCTGCAGTAGTCAAGCTGTAGGATGTTTTGGTTTCTATATATTTGTGCATAGCCTCCACTCTGTAAATCTCACCTCTTTTTCCCCTTCTTCAATAATCTAACAAGGCATTTGTTCGGTATTTAAGCTGCACAACTAATGGGAAATATTGGGATTTCCCAGCTGGACCAAAGGCAAGACAATCTAGTCTGGTATTCTGTCTCTAAAAGTGACCTTTTTCATGCAAATAGAGCAAACTGCTAAATATACCAGAATTCGTCCTGTCGTCTAAGAGACACTGGCTTAAACCCTGACAAAATACATTGTATGCCTTCCACTAATTACATGTGTGCAGAATTAAAACTTTGGTAAATATTCTACCGTCTATGAAGTAATTTTGTGATATCGCAGCATCCTATGTGAAAAAGTGATGTTCATTTCTTCCTTATCACATTAAATGACCTCATTGCTCTTGTGTTTTAGGACAGCAGAAGTTCCTGATCTACTATCTTCATGTGTTATTTTATCTACCTTTATTATCTATATATATATCTACATCTATAACTGTATCAATGTATCTACTTATGCCACTTACTCATATTGTGACTTTCAAAGGTAAGTTATCATAACTACATTACCCAAAGTAAATAAATGCACACACAAACAGTTAATCATAGTAATTTCAATCCTATGTAATCAGTGACTGTGCTTACAAACAAAATTCCAAGATAAACTTAATTTATTTTCAAAAGGTAAATTTTCATACCTTAAATAATTTTTCAAATAGTGCACCTGGAATCAGTGAAAGTATTTAAGGGTTTTGATACACATGTTAAAATCTGGGGCCTCAAAAGCCCTTCCCAGTTGTTTCTTATAACTTATAGCTTGGCAAATGCACCGCTGTGCTGGAGGGAAAACTGCCACACAAGCAGAGAATTCCAGTTCATCTACGCTTTGGAAGGTAAAGGTCTCTTTGTCCAGAATGATGCGAGTGAGACCTCACAGTCTCAAAAGGAAAGGTGTGAATTAAAGATGGAGAATATCTTAAGTGACTTATTTTGCCCCAAGATCTTTCATTACAGTTTGCAGTGTTTGGAATAAACGTACTTATTAATTGGTCAATATATTAGGTTAATAGCCTAGCTGGATCCATAGAAAAATTTTGTCACCAAATGTGCAAAATACCATCAGACACAAAAAAATCCCTTAACATATGAAGCCAATTTAAATGTCTCTAAAATTATTTTAACATATATTGGTGGATTTTGTCCTTATTATTTTTTTGTTCCGTTTCTTTAGTTGGTTGCCTTACCAGGTGCCTGAGGATTGGTTCTTATAAATAAAATCATGCTTTGTGGAGGTTTTTTCTTAGTATACAGGGAGGTTGAGACTTTGAGGTGATTGGATTTCATAGTTAGAACTAAGTTATATTCTACAATGTTACACGGCAGGTCTATATATTTTCTGTTCAGTGTGCAGAGGTCCTTCCCAAGGACTACTTAAAATATTCTACAGTATTTCCAGAAACTCAACAGACTTTACAATCGTGTTAGACATTATGAATTAAAAATATGAGAAATAGAACACCTCTGTGCATATTACATTTATTTAATACTTTATGTGTCTGGAGTAAACTAAGCACACAAATCTTGGAAAGGTATTTGATTTTTTTGTCATAATATATCAACACCAGGGATGTCATTTGCATCTTTAACTTAATGAAAAGGAAAAAAACCCAAAGAAGTATTTTTGACTTAACATCTCTGTAGTGTCTAGGAACAGGGTGAGTAGCCTGTGGCTGAATAGTGACAGTGCCATAGGTTTTACTTTCATTACCATGTCTTGACAGCAAAACCACTTAACTACAAATTGATAGAGAAACAAGCAAAGAACAGGAGAAAAGTGTGTGCCTGAGTTTTCAAGTGCCTAGATACAGATTTCATCTTATTGCAGGATGTTGCCATTTTAAGCAGGTTTTTTTCTATGGAATCTCAGCACGCAACAAGATTTTGATAGTTCTAGAGCATTCACATTTTAAAATTCTGCTTTATATGTGTCTGAATGTTTCCTAATGATATCCATGAAGCCTCCCTCCTAAACAATCCCACAGAAGTTTTGGTAAGATAGACTATTATTGAAAAAATATCACCAAAGTGAATGAAGGCAGAACCCTTCTCAATCAGAACAATGTATAAATGCACGGAATAAGAAAGCTTCAACAGATTAATAAATTAATCACACAATAGTGATAAGACATGGAAAATGCTCATAGTTTGGTGTGGATAAGGATGTACAAGAGTGAGTATTTTCCAGTGATGGAGATATATGTTAAGACCTCCATGAAGACGTATAGTCTTCTAGGATGTTTTCCCTCCTCCCTTCCTTCTTTCCTTCCTTCTTTCCTTCTTGTCTCTAATATTTTTTTCTTATCTTTGGTAAATGGGAGGGAGAGCCAGCATACCAACTGCATACCAACATTAGTGAAATTCAGAGCTAACTAATCTGTGGCTTGTGATACAGAACCATCAGTATTTCAGGGCTTTACTGAATTTCTTGTCATACAGGTTGCTCAGATAATCAGAAAGCTTGGAGGGGAAAAAAAAAAACCCAAAAACATATTATGTATCATTTAAATTCAGTTCAACATGAACCTGATGTGATAAACAGATCACAAAAGCCTGCATCAAAATGTTCCAGCAGCCAGAAAGGGGACAAACATACTCACCTCTGAAATGAAAAGATGTTTTAATAACACTGATTTTTTTTCTGGCATTCTGCAGTGTGTAAAATAAATGTAATTTTGAAATGTATCACATATTCATACAGCTGTATTGAGGTGTCCTGGCCAAGAAAGAAAAGATGCAGACAAGCCCAGGGAGAGTTGTAGCACTGACACAAATGCAGGAAGAAAGGTGGGGGTATGGAGTTATGCACTCACAAACGGTACTAAGAACAGAGGAACAGAAGAGACGGTGTAGTCCTCCTCAGCCTGCATCTGGACAGGATACTCTCAGTACTGTGTCCCACTCGCTCATACAGTTAAAAGCAGGAAAGAAATAAGTATTTTTTTTCAATCTGGAATTCTGTGTTGCAGACCAGAATGATGCTGTGTGTGTACCTCTGCTTTCGTTTATCACTCTAGCTAAATTTTACTCCAGTAACAACTAGTTTTGCAAACAGAAAATAGATATTCACTCACTGCCAGGCTGATACAAAACTATCTTTGAGAAAACTTACTTGTGATTTGTATTTAATGGATCGGAGTGCAGCCACACTTAAAATCCATATTAAGGTTAAATACTACACATACCATAAACTAGCCTAAAATTACAAACCTTCTGAGTTTACACTCCCTTCTTCTAAACTGGCAAGTATTTCTTTTGTTCCTATTCATAGAATAACAGATTAAGCATCACTGCAGGGGCAGCGAGGGGTCATGTAACCCACCTCCTCTTCTGAGTTCTTGTGCCATCATTTCTGCCAGAGATGTGTCTCACCTGATGGGAAAACAATCCAGGGATGAACATTTAGCAGCATCTCTATGCAACTTAACCCATTCCAGAGCTTCACAGTGTTTATCCTCATGATTCATCTCATCTGCCACAGTTACACCATCACTTCTGTCCTATTCAACGTGGAAAAAGAATAACGGTCTTTAAAATAAAACAATAGTTGATATAACATTTCTCTTTCCTTATTTCATGCTTATTTCAGGTATGGTGCCACCTTGGTGTGCTCTCATGGTGTACTGTTGAGCTCCCTCATGCCCAGTCTATGCAGTTCAGATGTATATTCCCAGTTTCCTGATTTTAGCATGCAACTTCACCAGGATTTGTTTGAATACCCTGTTATCCTGATTTTTCCTGGAACACCTCACTCCTGGATCTCTGATACTCACCTGGACAGTCTTGCTGAAGGCTGTGTCTCATACAGCACTTCCTCAGAGACCCTTTTTGTCTTACCCTCCCAACATGCAGAGGCTGCCCCAGTTCTGCAGTTCCCACTGTTTTGTTTCTCTTTTGAAAACTTCTGCACAGCAGCAATAAATTAGTCATTTATTATTAATGTTATTTGGGGTATTTTGTCAGAAATAATTATGTGGTGCTATGTGGTTGCAGAAGAAAATCTTTGCTGTAAACAAAATGTTCAGCGTGGGAATAGAGGGGCTTGCCTCACTGTAGGGAATATTTTGCTCCTCATGTAGACCTCCCTGTTCAAATGCCTAATATTCTATTTTAACTCTCAGAAAACTGCAGCTGTTCAAATTGTTCAAATTGTTTTATAGGGATTTTTTAAAAATAGGACTTGGTAAAGAGTTTGGTGATATAGGTATTGGTGGGAAGGCAATATTGTGTCCATAAACCTCATTAAAATGTCAGTGAATTTGAGGTACATCTCCTCTTTGTTGTGGGAAATCATCAGATGCCTTCTGAGAGAAAATTCTGGCTGTTCCGTGCTGCTGGGCAGAATAAGATCTCCCATAGGTCCAGGTTACCAAGAAAATGCAAAATAAAAGATCATAAGAAGTAAAAAAAAAACAAACAAAAACCCAAAACAACACTTTTGCTGTTACTGAGCATCATTTCATGATCATGAAATCGGATTCAATATTCTGAGCTCTTTTAACCAGGTTTTGTCATTCTTTTCCCAATACCACCAGCTAGAGCCACAAAAGCACTGTTAGGTTATCCAACTCCTCCCCCTTCTCCTCCTGGAAATGCAGGAAGGTTTTTTTTTGTTTTTTTTTTTTTTCTCCTTCTGAGCATTCAGTTACCCTTCATTATAAATTGTTCCAGGAAATTAGAATTTCAGCTCTTAAAACAGTTCATTGCTGAAAGCGAGTTTTTACTGTTCAGGTTATAAGAATTATATTATTTTCCTGATATTTTCACTCAGGTCTTAATTTCTCCAGAAAACCAGTCACTTTCCAAGAAACTCAGCTCTGCAAGAAGCTTACACTGCAAGCTGCAAGGAGGCATCACAACTTTATGATGTCTGAGTCCTGGCCACATCATTTACATGGAAAAATAACACAATGTCTTAACCAATTATGAACAGCCAAGTTAAGAAACCTATAGGTAACAATGCGATAAATGTGGTACCCCTGTTTTTTTGAGGAAGAAGGAATGACAAAGCAGCAACTGCCATCTTATGTGGAGCAGAAATGCTGTCAGGGGATGTTCCTGCTGTGTGGGGAAGATTCTCCCCGTCTGAAAACTCAATCAGCGTTTAGAGCCGGTTCTGCAAACAGCTGTGACACCTCAAAGTGTTTTAACCTTCTTGAGCTAAACTCCCTGTTTCAGGGAACTACTCTTATCAACAATCTAGCTGTGTCTGGTCACAAAAACACTTAAAGAAATTGCAGTATTTGAGTCAACACAGGCTTGCTAAAATTGTTTATGCACTGGGTTTAAAGCAGACTGTGAAGCTGTGGTTCGTTTTCTTCCTTAGGGCACAGTGGCATCTAGTGGTCCTACATGGAGTGGATGGGAAAGTAAAATGTAGCTAAAAAATAGAATTTGTGTGACCATAACTTCATATGAAAAGATTTTTACATACTTATGCATATATTAAGGTAAAATTTTCAAAACCACTCAAGGTTTGCTTTTAATGAAGAAATTTTAGTGGGGATTAGGTATATAAATACCTTTCTGAACTTGGCTTGGGGGTCTTGTAAGTGTACATGTCAGTGAAAATAGTCCCTGAGATATATTGGCTACTCTGTGCTGTTTCTTGTTCTGTGTAAACTCTTTTTTTTCTCCCCTTTTTTCTTTTTGACAAACACAATTTTTGCAATTGCATGGATTTGTGCATACATTTGCAGTGTGTTCAAATGCTTTCTTCACTCAAGATCTTCAGGAAAGCAGAGGAATTTGAGCACTTACACTGTTCAGTGACTTAACTTAAACTCCATTAAAACCATGCATTTTTAAGTTGACTAGAATGAGACCATCATAGCTACACAGATAACTGAGATTTCAGTTTGGCTAATGTTGTTAATTTGAGTGGTTGGAAGTTTTAAGTAGTCATATATTTGAGAAATTTGACACTTAAGCTATATGTATTTACTATGATGTCTTCAACTTATTACAATTTCACACACTAAAAATCTTCCCATTGTATTTTTAGTGATTTTTGCCAACATTCGTCATGATGGTGAGTGGTAAAGAACATTTCTGCACAGACAGAGAGATGGTCTGTGACTAAATGTATCTAACCCTCTGAGAAGGAATTACACTCCAAAGTTATCCACTTTGTCTTAATGAGATGGTGCAATATATCTTTGCACAGCTGTTTTTATGCAGCTCACATGAGAATCAAATCCAGCTGAAAAGCACAATACTTCACTTTGATTTTGAAGTCAGTGGATGGTCTATTCACTAATTAACTTCCTGTTTCTTCTCATTATTACAGTTAAGATCTAGGTAATGTCCATGAGCATCGTTTGAATTTTGTCAATTTGCTTGCTAGTGCATGGCAGAAAAATAAAAACAATTGGGATAATGAGATTCACACTGCACACCTGGTAGCTTTAAAATTAATGGTATAGGGAACCATTAAGGGATCTGTTTTCTTCTTGAAATGTGGATGCAATTCCCATTAGCATTAACGGGAGTTAAGTGAGCACAGCTATGGGACAAAATACCTCCATGTGTAAAGGAAGGGAAGTTCTACTGTTTACCACTTTAAAAAATAATCCAAAATAATAATTTAAAAAAGGAGATAAGTAATCACAAGAAAGCCCTAACTGTTTTCATGGCTAATGGAAGCAATATCATGGGTGTCATTGGTTTCAGCCACTTCTTCACTTGATATATTTATATTTCTATACATTACGCTACTAGTGAAGGGGGAAAGAAATAATAATAATAAAAAAACTTTACTGCTGTGGGAAATACAATAAATACAATGCATCACTGACTTGGACCCTACCTTGCCAAACTCTATGATGACTTTAGCCATCATATTAAGTCATTTTTTAAAAAATCCACTGAAACAAGCTAGCAGATTTAGAACAGGACCCGACAGTGGGTTGAATACTATAGGATCTAATGCACATCCTGAGGCAAAATAGAAGCTGGAGAAAGAAGTATGCTTAGAGAGGTGAGGAATAAATTAGTGTACTTTCAACCTCCTTTCTTTCTCAAAACTAGATAAAACTTGAATGCAAGCGAGTTGTTTGATGTTAAACACCCATGTTCATAACAAATATTGCTGAAACTCTGCATTTTCCATGAGTTAAAGAAAAGAGTCACAAAGTTTCATCCTTGATCTCTTCCCAGAAGCACGAATTGTCCACTGTGAGATGAGCAGGTACATGGACCCACTGAAGCGAGTCCAGAGGAGGCCACAAGGATGATCTGAGGGCTGGAGCACCTCTCCTGTGAGGACAGGCTGAGAGAGTTGGGGCTGTTCAGCCTGGAGAAGAGAAGGCTCCAGGGAGACCTTCTAGCAGCCTCCCAGTACCTGAAGGGGCTACAAGAAAGCTGGGGAAGGACTTTTCATAAGGACAGTTAATGACAGAACAAGGGGAAATGGGTTTAAACTGGAAAAGGGGAAATGGAGATGAGATATAAGGAAGAAATTCTTTGGTGTGAGGGTGGTGAGACACTGGCCCAGGTTGCCCAGAGAAGCTGTGGCTGCTCCTCCCTGGAAGTGTTGAAGGCCAGGCTGGATGAGGCTTTGAGCAACCTAGTCTAGTGGAAGGTGTCCCTGCTGATGGCAGGGGGGTTGGAACTGGATGAGCTTTAAGGTCCCTTCCAATTCAGACAATTATGTGATTCTATGATATTATCATTTTAGAAATAACTTTGTGGGGTTTCTTATTCTTCCTTTTCCAGACATGAAGGGTGGCGTGTTGTTTATTTGTTGGTTTGGTTGGGTTTTTTCCTCCCTATCGTTCATTTTAAGTGTAACATAGTAAGAAAACTACATCAGAAAGTTGGCAGTCCCACATAAATTTTCACCATTTGTCTTTCCCTTTTTCACTGGACTCTTTACAGTTTTTAGAACTACAGCCATCAGCTAAGGTGTCCCTGATCATGGTTTGGGGGTTGGAAGTAGATGATCTTTAAGGTCGCTTCCAACCCTAACCATTCTACGATTTTAGGGTGTGCTGGGTGAAGAACTGACTGAAGGACAGAGCTTAAAGTGTCGTAATGAATGGGGCTACATCTGGCTGGTGACCAGTCACCAGCAGTGTTCTTCAGGGTTCAATTTTAGGGCCAGTACTGTTCAATATATTTATCAATGATCTAGATGCAGGAGTTTAATACACCATTATAAAGTTTGCTGATGACACCAAATTGGGAGGTGTTGCTGACTCTCTTGAGGGGCAAGATGTCTTGCAGAGGGATCTAGATAGACTGAAGCATTGAGCTAAGAGTAATGGGATGAAATTTAACAAGTCCAAATGACAGATTCTGCACCTAGGAATGGAGTGATATTGGGCACAAGTATAAACTGGGAGAGGAACAGTTGGAGAGTAGCCCTGCAGAAATGCATCTGGGAGTACAGGTTGGTGACAGGCTCAATGTGAGCCTGTAGTGTGTCTTGGCAGCCACGAAGGCAAACCACAACCTGGTGTGAATCAAACACAATATATCCAGCCAGTCAAAAAGGGTGATTATCCCACCATGCTCAGCATTGGTTCAGCCTCACCTTGAATATTGTGTGCAGTTCTGAGCCATCTGACAAAGATTGCCTTGCCCAGCACACAGTTTTAGTTCTGCTGTAGGTATTTGCTAAAATAAACTATCCTCAGTTTCAACTAGAAGTTTCCCTTTTTAAGGTTCCCTGGGAAAAAATGCAAGTGAAAGGAGGGTTTGTAGGTTTGGACACTTTTAGTTAAAACAGGTCTAGTTTTAAAGTAAATTAGATATAAAATAAATGAAGTTAATAAAACCCACTTCAGTAGAGGTATTTTGGAGGAGAACTTCTGCTAACCAAGATAATTATAGGTTACACTTAGTATTTTATTCTGACAGCCTATATTTGAGCAAGAAACTGGGATTCCTTTGAAAATAAAATATATATTATTATACACTATTCCTATCAGTGTATACACAAGACTGAAAGACTCAATAAATCAACTTTTAAATCCACTGACAAAACTTCCATGGAAATGGTTATTCAGCTCCAAACAAGACAGTTGAGTGAAAACTTCATTCTTGAGACAGCTGCCCAGGCTTTCAAAGCCATGCCAAATCTCGTGTAGAGAGAGACAGAACTAAGCAGATGACAGTGTGTCACCATTTGGCAATTTCCATGAATAGCTAGAAATACAGTGCACAGCTGAGAAATCATATTTGGTAACAGATATTGATAAAGAATCACATGGTAAATGAAATGAAAGAAACAAACTCTTTCCACTTTGTCCTATGGCTGTGAGCATTTTACAGTTTTCCAATCTTTAATTAGGTGCCTCCAAGCTTATAGAAAAATAAATTTCTCATTTTGCAACCTACAGATATAGAGGAGCTGTATGACGACCTAATGAAAATAAAAAATGCTCTCCAAGATCATCATCATATCTAGCTGAAATGAATAAAAATGGTATGTAGCATTGATAAACATGATGAAAAGACGTTTTTGGATGCCTACGGGGCCATATGCTGGAAAGCCCATCTCCCAGTCTTCAAGGACACCTCTCTGTGTTCACAAAAAGCTCCATCTCTCCTATGAAGACAGGCTGAAAAAGTTGGGGCTGTTCAGCCTGGAAAAGAGAAGGCTCCAGGGAGATCTTATAGCGGCTTTCCAGTACCTGAAGGGGGCCTACAAGAAACCTGGGGAGGGACTTTTCATAAGGGCAACTAATGACAAAACAAGGGGAAATGGGTTTAAACTGAAAGAGGGGAGGTTTAGATTAGATATTAGGAAGAAATTCTTCACTGTACGGGTGGTCAGACACTGGAACAGGTTGCCCAGAGAAGCTGTGGCTGCTCCTCCCTGGAAGTGTTGAAGGCCAGACTGGATGAGGCTTTGAGCAACCTGGTCTAGTGGAAGGTGTCCCTGCTGATGGCAGGGAGGTTGGGACTGGATGATCTTAGAGGTCCCTTCCAATCCAAACCATGCTATGATTCTATGATCTCAGTTCCAGCTCAGGAATGGTATTGCTCATTATCCTTTCTGCTCCTCTGGTGTCTGCGCTTCCTGCAGGCAATTCGATGACTGCAGTCATCAAAACAGTCTTCATGATCTATTGGGTTTCAGTCACTAACCTGGTACTTTACAGTATGTCCATTGTGTGTAGAAATGAGTGATGCACAGTAGAATTGCTCTCCACTCGCTGACAGTGAACTCAGAGGAGCTAAAAACCCTGAACCCAAATTATAATCACCCAGTTCCATCATTTAACCCAAAACACTGAAGAAAAAGAGCAAGGCACACTCAACCACGTAGTAATCCTGTCCCCTGCTGTGCACTGGGCAGCATGACAGGAGCTGGCCTCCTGGGCCAGCCCTCATTTATCTACCAAACACGACATCATATGATATGGATTAACTCAATGGTATATCCAAATGCCAGTTGGGGTCTACTAATTTATGATGCCCTACCCCCTCGACCCATTTCTTATGTTCCTTCAGATTAGCAAAACATGGGAAGATAGAAAGTCCTTGATTTCCCAGCAACAACCAATAACATCAGTATGTTAACAACATTCTTCTAACAGCAAATCCCATAATGAAAACAAAACATGGCACTATTCTAGCTACTAAAAATAAAATTACCTCTATCCCAACAGAAACCAGGACAGAAGCGTAACAGCACTGAGCACCATCCGTAAAGTCAAGCCATTACAAGTCCCAAGGGGAAATTTGGACACAAACCACTGCTGGAGAGTGAGACCCAGGACCCCCATGTCCAGTGATGCCTCCACCCTCCTCTGCTGCCTCCAGGGACTGAGAGGGTGACTCAGGAATTGCCTCACTGCAGTAACCCATCAATTTCAGATGAATTTAAGCTTTTATGTAAATATTTGCTTTCAAGGTGTTTCCAGAACAGGTCTCGGCTCTCCTTCTGCAACCATGAGTTCCTCCTCACTCCACAACTACCAATCACAACAGGTACTTTCATCAGAGAATTTGGAGTAGACCATAACTAGGATGAGGCTTGCCCACAGCAACAAATGTGCTTCTCCAGCAGCTGGCAAGCACCATAATGGAATTTGAAGAATTTATGATTCTTTTTAATCTACTGTTTTCCCCTTCTTCCCAAATTCCTCACCCTGCCAAAGTACATTGTAGTTGCTTTTGGATAGGAACTAATTTTCAGAGTAGATATTTTGTCTAATTTAATTTTATGCAGTGCTAGGACACAAATGCAGCAATTTGTGTTTTCCAATGACAAATATACCAAAGTTTAAAAAATGTTAAAAGAAAAAAAACCAAACTATGTTACATCATCATCAGGACTCTGTACAACAGTAATGTACTGGGAATTTATGAAGACAGAAGAGTTATATACTTATGAGCAGAAGACAAATATCTATGTGGCTGATAATCTACATACTGGTAGCCAAGTTCTTCATTCAATCACAGCATATTGTATTTTTCCTCACCAGTAAAAAACTATATTTTCAAAAATTGTCAGTATTCCTGAATAGAATTAAAAAAGCAAAACAGAAAACAAATTAATAGTTTCAATTTTCTCGAGAATACATCTGAAGATGTGCTCTATAAATTCCATTATCTCCCAGGATATTTTATTAATAAGATTAATTATATAATCTCTGTGTATCACATTAAAATAATATAGCTCATTAATCTGCAAACTTCATTGACTACATGTGAAGTCATCTCCACTCTGTTATGACAGGCTAAGGCTCTGTGATTGTCAGTACTTGAGGAGAAGCAGTGCTTAATGTGGGAAAAGCTGAAACAGACCCATCACTTCCATGCATTGTCCACTGCCTCTTAGAGTAAAGATGGAGGCCAAACATCCATCCCTTACCATACCTCAATCTGCACACTAGGTAAAGCTGACACCTTTTGAAATCCTTGGCTTCAAAAATAAATCTCATAGATTTAAAATTAAACATTAAGTATCGATGTGTTAAAATAGTTAAGTAGACTGGAACTCGCCTGGGTAAGGTATCTTCTGGTAAGACTTTTCCAAGTGATTTCCAACCCAGAAGCACTTAGTGGGACACAAGGACATTTCTGTTACAAGTTGAAATAAAAAGTTACACCAAACATCTTTAAAGCCCATTTTAAGTGGAAACATAATTTGCATTTTCTGACTAAGTCATCCAATGTCTCTGCCAATGTTCTTCATGTCTTTTCTAATTACTCCAGCCACATTTTTACTGCCGGAAAGGTATGGGTGTTACATGAAGTCAGCTCAGTCCTTACTGAGACAAGGCACTGCAGTTTGACTTTGAAGAAGTCAGTTATGGTTGAACTAAATTATTTTAGCTCTGAGGGAATAAAATCTACTGTGCACCTTGAGGTTTACACTGAGATAGCCAGTTCCACATAAAACTTACCTTTCACTTGAGGCTTTAGTGTTCCTGTCACCACTTCCTTGCTGAAACATGGAAAAACAGAAGTGTCCATTCATCAGCCTGAGTCAATGTTGACAAATGGATAAACTCTTGAAAACCTCAAGATTCCTAAGTTATGTGCCCTGGAATATAATGTATTTCTCTGCTAAAACTTAATTCCATCAGGTAATGTACAATTTTTATTTTTCCTACACATAGCTTACATTTTCCTCGGTCAAGTCAGACCTTTTGGTCCTTTTCACATGGGAAACAAAAAAATATTACCTTCCTCTCTCCTGATGCTTTCTATCTAGTGAACACTATTAAATGCTGTTCTTCCTTTATCTTTTTCTTTTCTAGACTCATTTATCCACTTTTTTCCAGTATTTTCTTGGAAGAAAAAGGAAGTTAAACAGTTAAACTAACTGGTAAATTTTATTTTCTTATACAACATATTTTTCATTTTTAAATGTGTAAAGTTGATTAAATACTTAATATATGTTAATCAGAAATAAAGTATGATATTCCTTTGAAATTGAGAATTATATTTGCTGCTTTTCATAGTGGCAGTTTTAGAGTTTCAGTTAAAGTTATATAGGTCAAGAATATTCTATACAAATGGTTTTTTTTAAAAAAGGTACTTTAAATATTAGTTCCATGTCCTGACTATGAAGACAAAACACAGAAATTATAATTATACAAGCTTATTTTAAGACTATTAAAATTACACTTGCATGGTTGGTGGTCCAGAATAGTGACCTGAGAAGCAACTGGTCTGTATTACTGTTCTTACCTTCGACCCATTTTTGCAGTCTAGGCTAGATGTAGAATGACTGTTTTTTCATTAAGTTGCTAGACCAGGATTTGGTTCAGAGCAATTGGGTCATGTTTTCTCTACTAATTCTGAGCTTTGCTTCTTCATTATTTGAAAAGGGCCTATCCTATTGTGGACACTGCTGAAAAATAATCAGAAATTCACAGACCCCATATAACTTGAACTAAAAAAGAAAGCTAAAATGGGATTAGAGGTCACCTGAAAAGGCTTTTTCCCCTTTTGATTTAGTATCTACTTTACACTAAACCACACTAGGTTAGCCTGACATAAATAGATATTTTTTATATGGGTCAAAAGACAAAGAAGATCAATCTTTTAGGTCTGAGAAGCCATTTAAGTGCTGATTTTGCTACTTCTGTTGCTCTCACCCCCTAACTGACTCACAGTATCCAGAACTCAATTGCCTTTGGATTGAGCAACAATAAAATACTAATTTATGAGGCTATATGCAGAGAAGGTGACAGAAACAGCTCACAATCAGAGTAGATCAAAACCTACTATTTCTATTAACATTACAGTTTCAGTTTCTGCTGGATCATAGACTGATACAGACAAAATGTGTTAATGTCCATGCTGCATTTGAAAGATTACTATATTTTCCATCAGTAACCAGAATACAAATCCTGGTAAACAGATAAAATTCTCTTGAAGGCAACAAACATTTTTCATCTATGACATTGTTAAATAATGCAGCGTGCCCATAAAAACATCTCTGCTGAAGAAGGTCCATGGTATGAGCTAGCATTGGTATTTAGAATAATAAGCTGCTGCTGACATCTTGGGAAATATAAAACATTTAAAAAAAAAAAAGGGGAATAATCTAATTCTGAATGCTGTAAAGTGTAGAAATACTCAACATGGTATTTAGCTGTCCTTTAATAAAAGCACAGTCTCCCTTCTCGTAGAGGAAATGAAAGGCTCATATACAAGAAAACATAAGAAATAAAGCTGTTCTTTTGAATTGGAAAGCAGGAAAGTGAAGAAGATAGGTGACTGTTATTAATGGCAAGGTAGGAAAGATAGGAGACAATTTAAAATAGAAACATAAAAAGGACTAGAAGAACCATTAAAATCTTACGTTCCTTCCTTTAGTCCTTCTTTGGATCAGACTTACGACACTTTATTGTTACAGAGATACCCATTATTGTGGAAAAAGATATTTTTAGGGTTGGGTTTTTTTCTGACCAGGTAGTCATATCTGCTTAACTATTTTTTTCTGTATAAATATATAACTATGTATGTATATGTAGATATACATATACATACACACAAAATATGGAAGTTTTGTGGAAGAATTTAGGAGTATGCAGTTTTGTTTGCATTTCTCCATTAGTGTTTCCTTCACTGTTTTAAAATTTCCCAAGAACTGTTAGAAGAATTAAAAATTTGTTTATTTTTGAAGATTAAAAGAATGTTCAGCTGTTTCAAAGATTACCCGTGTGTGAAATATGTGCTGATGACTCTCACTGTCATCAGAACGGAGGATATTGCAGCCAGCCTGCAAGACTGGGCACATTCCAACCTGATATAGCCTAAATATAATAATTCAGCTTTACTTTTATACCTTTTGCAGCATTTCATTATGTTTTCAAAAGTGTATTTCCTACTGAGCATATATCCTTCTGTCCTATTACATACTTACTGGTTTATATGCCAATCTACTTCATTCCCTCTGTGTGTGCATGTGTGTACAAATGCATTAAAAATAATCTTCCAATGAGCTCTTTATTGATTTCCACTTTTATTTCAACTTGTTTTAAGGGCTGAAAAGTGCTTTATATTGTGCATGAGGACTTTACAATGATGATATTGGTAACGGATCTGGTTCACCAGTGACAGAAGGTCATATATAACAAATAACATATTTTCTATTGGTAGTACTCAACGAAAGTAAATTGAAACCACACACAGTGGCAAAGCTGATGCTGTGACTAGTGTAACAATTCATTGCTGTCTAAGAATCCATATGTCATACAAATACATGGCTCCAAATTGTGTCAAAATCCCTGTAAAAATGTGAAATAAACAGTAGGCTATAGATAATGTTTACAGTTTAAGATCAATAGGGTTTTATAGGCTCTGAAATTATAACAATGCTCATGTTGCCATGGTTATAGTCTCATACCACATGTTTCTAAGTAAGTTTTTAAAAGACAAACACTTCCAGCCAGGTGTCAAGAATACATTTAATTACCATGTGTCTTTTGCTTAGATGTATGGCAATTATTTTGTCTGTCCAGGACAGACTACATACAGATATGATCTTAGTGAACAGGTCAAACTGTTCAATAAGGTTGGACAATCACTGCCAAAGAGAATAAGTTCATTACATAAATTACACAATCCACAGTGGTGCATGTAGTTAATCCACTGTATTTTAAATCCTACTGCAAAATATCATCTGGAAAATGAATTACTTTTTCCTTCCTAGGGCTGTTTTTTAATTTATTTTTTTATTTTTTTTCCAAAACATGTTCAGGAAATCACTGTTCTGTGACCAACCTTGGGTTTTAAATTTACTTCTAGAGTATTCCAGACACAGATATTAAAATTTCTACTTTCCAAAACAATGAGCTTATTTATTTGAAATATTTAGAAGAGGAAAGCAAGTAATAATTATTAAGAGAATGTCAGTTTTGCTGTCATGGAAATGTTGAACAAGTGAGGTGATTTTATTCACCAGCAGATTAGGTATGTAGTGCATTTAGGTTAATTTTGTGCATTAAAATCATGTGACTAATTAGCTGGCATCGAGCACCAACAGATGACGCTCAAGAATATGTAAAGATACAGGTGCATCTTGGCCACCCAGTAAAATTTCCTGCTGTGCCACCCAAGACACATGTAGCACACTGTTTTATGACCAATCTTCACATCCATCCTCTAAACAAGTTTTCCTGCAGCCAGACCCAACCATCTGTACATACTGATTGGAGTGTTGTGTCCAGTTCTGGGCTCCCCAGTTTAAGAGGGACAGGGATCTTCTAGAGAGAGTCCAGTGGAGGCCACAGAGATGATGAGGGGCTGGAGCATTTCCCTTATGAGGAGAGGCTGAGAGAGCTGGGACTGTTCAGCCTGGAGAAGAGCAGCCTGAGAGGGGATCTGATCAATGTCTATAAATACCTGAAGTGTGAGGGACAAATGGATGGGACCGGGCTCTTTTCGGTGGTGCCCAGTGACAGGACAAGGGGCAATGGGCACAAACTGGAACACTAAAAGTTACACACGATCTTAAGGAAAAATTTCTTTCCTGTGAGGGTGCTGGAGCCCTGGGACAGGCTGCCCAGAGAAGGTGTGGGGTCTCCATTTCTGGAGATGTTCAAAACCTGCCTGGACACTTTCCTGTGCAACCTGCTGTAGGGAACCTGCTTTGGCAGGGGGATTGGACTGGATGATCTCCTGAGGTCCCTTCCAACCCCCACCATTCTGTGATTCTGTGACTTTTCTGATATATTTCAGCCTGTTACAAACATGCTGTGACACTGTTGATCTCCACTGATTTACCTCTGACAAGGTGAACAAGGCAAAAGTTTGAACCAATTTTGGTGGGATGAATTCAGGTCCCTTATTAACTATTATTAATAATAATTAATAATAATAGTAATTAAAATTAACTGTTAATAATAATAATTAATTATGATTAATTAATGAATAATTAATCTTTTTAAGATACAGATTTTTTTTCCAGTATAACTGTGATGGGTTCACCTTGGCTGTCTGGGTACCCACCCAGCTGTTTTCAGTGCTCCACCTCAACAGGACAGGGGGAGAAAATGAGGTGAAAACCTTGTGGTGTCAGATAAAGACAGAGAGATCACTTTCCAATTATCATTACAGGCAAAACTGCTGTGACTTGGGAAAATTAATTTATTTTTTTACCAATTAAAGTAGGTTTGAATAGTGAGAAACAAAAACAAAAACTAAAATACATTCCCCCACACCCCTCTTTTTCACAGACTCAACTTCACTCCTTCATCCCCATCTCATCTAAGCCCTCCACTCCCAAGTGGAAGTCTGGGGATGGGGAATAGGGGTTGTGTACAGTTCATAACAATTTGTACCTGCTGCTCCTTCCTGCTCCAGGCTTTTCCCCTGCTCCAGTGTGGGCCCTTTCCATGGGCTGCAGTCCTTCAGGAAATTGTTCCATCATCAGTCCTCTATGTGCTGCAGTCCTTTAGGATAAACCCACTCCAGTGTGGGTTTTTGATGAGCTTCAGCTTCCTTTGGGACATCTCCAGCTGCACCAGTGTAGAGTCTTACATAGGCTTCAGAGCATATATCTATTCTGATGTGGTCCACCATAAGCTGCAGGGAGACAACCTGCTTCACCATGGTCTTCTCCACAGGGTGCAGGGGGCTCTCTGCTCCAGCACCTGGAGCATCTCCTTCCTTTCCTTATTCTTTGACCTTGGTGTCTGTAGGGCTGTTTCTCACACTTTTTTTTCCTCATTCCTTACTGCTGTGAAGCATTTTGTACCATTTCTTAAAAATGTTTGAAGAGGTACCATCAGCTTGGCTGGTGGAATCAGCTGAGTCCTGTGGTGGGTCCGTTATGGAGCCAATTGGAACCTGCACTGTC
Organism: Antrostomus carolinensis; assembly: GCF_000700745.2. Lineage (NCBI taxonomy): Eukaryota > Metazoa > Chordata > Aves > Caprimulgiformes > Caprimulgidae > Antrostomus > Antrostomus carolinensis. Next base: position 36,285 of record NW_010297555.1, on the reverse strand, counting down.
CAACACGGGGGCAGCCCCTGATCTCTTCTCACAGCAGTCACTCCTCCAGTCCCCCACTACCAACACCCAACACTCAGAAAATCCTATTTCAAGCACTGCTACGAATAGGCGGGAACTTGTTCATTCTGCCACATGCAGCTTTTCCAGTGGAAGTTTGCAGAATACTTTATTCTGGTGTCACTGTCCTTTCCCAGGAAAAATTGAAAAACAAAAGAAATAAAAAACCATGCAAGAAAAAGAGGTTCAGTTCCTACATAGAACTTTGAAAACCAAATACTTATTAGTTAATAATTAATAGCTGAATTAACTTTTAAGCAGATCTGTGTTCCCTTAATAACTAGGAGTCCAATTCAAAGATGCTGATGTAAATCTAGGACTTTCTGGTACATATGTTGATCATTACAGTCTAAAAGCACCACTTCAACAATAAAAATTTTAAAAGTGGGAGGAAAATAATAGTACATTTCCAAATGTTGTCAGCTGACTAGCTGTAAACTGTACTACAGACAGTATCTGAGCATCTTTGGAGATCTTAATGCCAGTTTGTTAGCTTCTTTTTCCACAACAATCACCGGTGTTATACATCAGCTCTGTCAGCCAAAAATGTTAAAAGACTCTCACCTCAAAAAGTAATCCAAACAGCTTTGTGGCCTTCTCTCTCTTCCCCTCTGCCCCCCACCCCTCCAACCTGTTCACAGCCTTTGGTACAAAGACACTTCAATATCAGTCTAGTCCAGTCATCATGACTTGTTCTCACCATCATAAAGCTGGAAAGGCTTCTTTTCTGCTTTGACTGAACAAAAGTAAGTTTTATTATTTGGCTTTATCAGAACAAAATTAAATTGCTCATGACTGTATCTTTTCTTCCAGAGCTTGTTAGGAGTTTTTTGCATGGTTATATGAGTAATCGTATCACAGTACTTAACATGAATCCACAAGTATTGTTAAAGCATATGGCAATGATGCTGAAGTCACCAACCAGAAAAATGAATTCCCAGTTGGAAGACAATATTTTTGCACTTTCCATTTAACCAGAAAGAAGTTAAGGTCTTCTGAGTAGAAAATAATCCACTCAGAAGCAATTAAGATCTTTAACAAGGCTCTTCAGTTGGTTGAAAATAATTTTCTGCCTGAATATTTATCTTGGGTTATTCCTAGCCTCTTCATGCAAAAAACCCAATGCATTTAAGGAAGTGATGTCAGTGGTAAACAGAGAACTCTCCAGTAAGCGCTCTACTAACATGTAAGGGACAGTCAGCACATGTCTATATCATCTTAAATGTGCACCATCTAAAGCCAGACTGCTGTGAGCAGATCTGTTTTTCCTTTATGAATGATTTGTGCATTAAGGAGAGCAAAAGGATGCATGTGAAACCTGTTAAATCAATGTTTCCTAATAAAGCTTATCAACAAGATCTCTTGTGGTCAATTCTTAGAACTTGTGTATAGCACAGAAACTTCCTGGGGGAAGAAAAAAGTCCTCTTTTTTTTTTTTTTTTTTAATTTTTTTTTAAGTGATACAATGCAGAAACACCTAAAGAGAGGTTCCTACCAGCAATGGTTTGTGGTTAGAGACAGAATCAGGGAACAAGAAAATGAAGAGACCTTTTATTTGTGGGATTTTTTTTTTTTAGGAAAGTAAACCACAGATACAGTGTTGAATATAGACAGAAAATCCAGTCTTCCAGTAATGTCACATTTCACTGGTAAAATCATCATTATTATCCAGTGCCTCATGCTGCATTTGCCTTTTGCTTTCTTGAAACCCCCAAATTGTGGCAAGAATGAACATGCATAATGCATAAGCACTATGACCATGCAGAAGCTGGTGGAAGATACTGTGATATATATTCTAACACTGACGTTTTTGTTCAAAATGCCACCCCCGTCTTCCTTTGCAAAACAAGCTTTCTTTTAGTAGTTTGTACAAATACCCTTCAGATTATGTGTAGAAATAAATCAGTACTGAGGAACAAAGAGCTCCTGAACAGTGGAATGGAAAGTGGGATTTAGACTTAGTCAAACTTATTTCCATTTCCATGAAAATTAATAATAATGACAAAGAACCATTATTTTGCACTGTTTGAAAATAGGTGTGTAACACGATGTGAGGGAATGGCAGTGAGCTAGTCCTAACTGCCTGAAAAGATGATAAATGATGCAATCATCGTCTGCCTCAGTTGGTCTCCCCAGACTAGAATGTGTCTCAGAAAATGCTGAAGCAAAGACGTATTGTTCTAGCTCATTAGTTGATATTTTCTGTTGCAGAATAAGTGCCTTACATACGTGATATATGCTCCAGTCTGTGTTAGTTAAAAGTCTTGCAGCACTCTGAAATGCAACTATTTCAGCTGTTATTAAGGCTAAGCTTCGGTAACTCACAGACCAAAGAGCAAGAAGAAAATATGTAGGGCAGTGAGTAAAAAAATTAGAAGAAAAGATTCAAAAAAGTTATTTCCAAACTACCAGTCCACCTGTAGTTCATAATGAGATGGTAATGGGGTATTTAGCTCAGCCCTAAAACTATATCATCCTTCTAACTTTTTCAGGTAAAAGATTGACAAGTCTGCAAGGGCTCTACAAATCTCTTTGTGTGGTGAACAGTTTAGCGAGATCTCTAATTTAAAGTGTTTTCTGGGTCCCATTAAATAATAGTGGTTACAGTAGTCGACAGATATGAAAGATGAAATAAAGGATAATGATCCCATGAAGATGAACTGGGATCTGTAAATCTCTCTGGAGGAAAAAGGGGAGTAATTTCCACCTAAATTTCTCGTGTTTTGCCTGAAGGTAAGAAAAAAAGTCAGAATGACTTCCTGCTTTGCAAACTGAAGGCAGCAAAGTCTTGTCAACCCAGCAACTCATATAAAAGTTGTACCTTAAGAGGCTTTCTGGAGAAACTTCCTAGGGACATCACAGTCTTATCTAGGATGGCAGAAATCCCAGAAGGACACATTATTACTTTCAATTGCAGCACTCTCTTGTCATACTAAAAGCTTCAACCTGGTTTAACATGAGTTCCTAAAGCCTTTGATTTATACTAAGAATTAAACTTGTTCTTCTCAATCAAAGTGTGGGCAGATCATGCGATGACAGTAAAGAGAAAAAGTTCTGGAAGAGATACAAACTGGTATGAGATAAAAGAAAAAATGTGTTACTGTTTGTTAAAATTCCCTCTGAACTCTTTCATTGCAAATTAATGCTCAATAATGAGTATCAGAAGGGAGCCAGCACAGTGATTTATTCTGTAAAAACAATTTTTTTTGTTCTTTTACATAAATGTAACAGGTAAATGAAAGTTACATGCTGTAGACCACCTAAAGAAAAAGCAAAATACAAAATTTCAGAATTTCTGAAAAGAGGATGAAGCTTGAAGCCAGTAGATCCCATAGATAAAGGCTTTTGGTAAATATACTAAAGTCTGCAGTGTCATCTTTACTCTATCTTAGATAGTAAATACTACTGAATTAAAACACAACACGTTATGCTGGGTATGGCTACTCGATTTCTTAATTAGTATGGCAGCACTGATTTCTACAGCCAACTAAAGCACCAAATTTTGTACTGAGTATTTTATTTCTACTTTGTATTTATGCTCAGCACATCTCTGCTGGTCACTGAAACAGCATCTGCAACAGACTAGTGTGGTGAAACCCATATCCTTTGCGTTAGCATCTTAAGACAGAAGGTCTTACTAGAAGCTGGACTGGACTGAAGTCCAGTATATCTCTTACCAGCAGCAGACTGACTGAAATAATCAGTACCAAAAAAGGTAAGGATTTATAATTTTTTTATGCTTATTTATTAATTAAAACAAGATAATAAGTTATGGATACATTATTCCACTGACATTTTAGAAATTATACAAAATTTTATTTTGAACAATTATTAAGAAACAATGCAAATAGGGAATGAGCCAGTCAATATCTTGTTCTTCCTAGATTTCCCATGGACTGAAATGACCTATCAACTAAATTTGAGAGTGAGTTAACACAATGAATTGCCACTGTATTAGCAATTAACAATGTGATCATGTTCTCATATCTATTACTGTAACATCTAAATATTGTAACCTAATTCCCCATTCCTATTTGACCTCTGAAATATCACAATGTACACTTCTGACATTTAAACTATTTCTGATACTGAAAGTGCAAGTTTTAATGTTCTAGATAAAGTGCAAAGAAATACAAAATAAATAATTCTAAATGTAAAATTCTAACTACACCAAGCTTCTGCAGCAGTTAGACATAATAAAAAATTACTTTCTACCTAAGATTTTTAGATAAATGAGAAAATGAAAGTGTATAAACTACTTTTCCCTGGGTTAAGAGCTCTGTAGGTACACAGTGGTGTATTTCAAAGAGTGCTGTCTGTATGCACATAAAAAACTAAAACCAAAAAAAAAAAAAAGGAAAAGGTTAATTTTGTGGGAGCTTCTTTTTTTTTTTTTTAATGGGATTGTTTTTCTCTTGAGAGTGTTGTTCAAAAATCTGATTCAGATGAGGTGTTATCTGCTGAAAACTACTGGAGAGGAATTCTGTTATCTCTTGTCATGGAAAGGAGACACCTGATTCTAGATCTTCAAATTAATGGAGGCAAGTCTGCACTTTACAGACAGATATGAAGAACAAGCAGTTGCTTCTGTAGAGCCTGATCTGTCTCTCCAGAGTTTAGGTAACTGGCAAAATTTCCCAGCAGGTTCTCTCTACTTTTTCTGACTGATAATGTAATAACCTCTAGCAGGAAGAGGTCCTTCCAGAGCTAACCTCTGCTCCAGCTCCATGGGTTAGACCACCATAGAGCCACCATCTGTTGGATGTAGCCCCAGATGGCAAGACCACTCTGCATCTCAGTATACTTCTGTTTTCTTGCATCTGCCCCCTTGTAACTGGATGTGGTGGTTTGGGTGGATTCACCCCTTTTGGCTTGCACCTTGCAGCCAAACACAGCCTGCTCTCTCACCCTCCTCCTCCCTCTCCCAGGGAGTAGGGGAGAGAATTGGAAAGAAAAGGGCAAGGAAACTCATGGGTTGAGATAAAAACTATTTACTAATTAAAATAAAATGATAATGATAACAACAACGACAACAGAATATACAAACGAGTGATGCACAGTGCAATTGTTCACCACCCGCCAACCGATGCTTGGCCTGTGCCAGCCAGTGATCCTGGAACAGAGACAGTCCCGAACCGAGACCCCAGAAGAGCGAGCCCAAGTGATCCCCGAGAGAATACCCTCGTCTCCCACTCAACCCTGGTTAATATACTGACATGACGTGATATGATCTGGAATATCTCACTGGCACATCCAAATGCCAGTTCTGGGTTTTGCTATTCACTGCGCTTCTCCTTCCCAGGCCTGATGCCGCTGTGAAGCAGCCAAACATGGTGGCCTTGGGCTCCAGCAGCAACTAATAACACCAGTACTGTTATCAACGTTCTTCTCATAACAAGTTCTGCTGAAACAAAAACACTGCTTTTCTAACTGCTAAAAAAAAAAATTAACTCTATCCTAGCAAAAAACAGGACACTGGAACAATTTTTCAATCCTGTCAAGTCAGGCCAATTTAAGAAAGGATATTTTTAAAAAAAAACCCAAATTGCAACAGCATGGCTGCATTTGATTGTAAAGTTTTTTGGTAGCTGGCAGAATGCTGTTTATGAGAGGCTGGAGTTTTCAGCTTTAAGGGAGTAGTTACCACTAATATGAAAGTATCTTTAAATAATAGTTTGGGCAAAAAAACAGCTCTGTGGTGAACTGGAGAGACAAACTTTCTTATCGATCACTCTCTTCCCTACTGAAACTGAGGAAACCATCTTGAGAGCCAAGGACACAGTCCTTTCAAAATATTTCTCTCCTCAATACAAAAAATAGCCAGATTATTGCCTTACAAAATTAGTATTTCTAAATTCAGTTTATTCTCAAATATATTCCAAAATCTCTTGCATTTCCCTAAAGCCTCTTGTATGAAAGGTCAGATTTAAAGAACAACTAAGGAGTGACTGAAAAAAAAAATAATAACTCTTCTTTACCTTTGGCTTTCAATATTTTATGTATTCCACTGTAGTAGATCATGTAGTTCAAATCAAATTGAATTTTTATGAGTCAGTCTTCATGAGTGATAAAACATTTATATATTCTTAATGTTACTTTATTTAACTAATAATCCTGTTGTCTTCAATGAAACTGTAAAATTCTGATCTGCATATTAATTCTGGGGGAAAACAAAATAAAATCCATTGTCATTAAAAGGTAATTTGAAGACAAATTGGCATTGACCACACAGAGAGAGCAGAATTTTCACAATAATTTTAATATGGAATCAGGAGACTTAAAATAATCTTTGACCTACATCTATAAACACACTATTTGGAATTCTGATAGAGGAATATAATTGCAGGCCTTAAATCAAGAGATATTTGTTAATGTTTTACATACTGATTTATATCACTAACACTGTGGTGGTTCCAGACGGAATCAATCTTCCACCACTTATGTTTGTGAGCTAGCAATTTACTTATGACCTCACTTATCTATAAAAATATAACAACAATTTTAAAAATTGTAATATAAAAGCCTCAGTGAGCTTGGATAAAGGTATTTATGGCAAAATTAATTGCATTTGAGTAATACTTTGTATTTGTAATTAGTACCATGTTTTTGTGTTAAGTAAAGACACCTAGCCAGGCAAAGGCCAGTACATTCACTAAGTTATATTAATTATTATTGAGACAGTCACCACCAATTGCAAAAATGTTCACAAATACCAAAAGTTCAGTGAGTTTTGGAATAACTGACATTTTTTTGCTATGTTTCTCTGGGGAATAGCAACTTTCTTTCTTCCTCATTAAATTAATTCAATAAGCCTATCAGGGAACAACTTCACTATGTTCCCAGTCACAAAATATAAAAAATAATAAAGCTGTAACAACAAATAATTAATGGAATAAAAATTAATTTTTAAAAGATTTTTGGAGGTGCCTGCAAATATCAAATTAATTCCAGGAAAATCGTATTTGTTTGGAAGTAGATGTAAAATGCAAGTCTTGTTTTACAAGCAAGCGTTCTCAGACAGGAAGTCAGTGAGATGGACTAAGTTCATATAACAATTTTTGCAGGTTCTGTTCTCGTGTTTATTTCAGAAAGGACAGCTTGGACTACAAAGATATTTTGTTGTAGCACTTGGCTTGAAAACCCCCTTTCTGCCCATGACACACTGAGAACCATTCACACAGTGCTAGTGACTGAGATTGGAAGGATTCCTCTACACCTACCACAAGTACACATGTTAATTGCTTGTCTTGAAGCTGACATAAGTCTTTTCTTCAGACAACTTCCCTCAATCACCCCCAAAAAATGTAACTTCCATACAAGCTTGCAAGCCCTTGCCCAACTCAAATATGAAAAATTGAAGTCTTGGGTCAGAAGGAGGCAATGCTAATCAAATTTACTAGCTTTTATCCCTATTGGACAGGTTATGCCATGTCACACATAAATATTTTGACAACTAATTCCTCCCAGGTTTGCATGGAAATCTCCCATAGACATGGTACACATCTGAAGATTTCAAAATGGTTATGTGGCTTTATGGTCTGTTCCCCTTTGTCTTCAGTCCAAGAAGTTAACCAACATCCATACCTGTACACTATGACTCAAATGGAATAATATCCAGTATCTTTTCAAACCACAGCAGCACTCTTATGAGTAGAGCAGAAGTTCATGAATTTGCTAATCACAGTATTTTGATAAGCTTCTGGTTTCCTCTTTCGCTGTCTAACATGGGAAAAATACACCGAAGCAACTGCAGAATCTATCAAAGTAAGTTAATCCAGGCAAAAATCCCATAACAGAGGAAGATTTTGATTTATATGTAAAAAAAAAAAAAAAAAAAAAGAGTAGATAAGTAGATACTTCTCTGTCTATTGTATTTTGATCGCAACTATGAGTGTTCAAATGCAGCCCAATTATCCTCTAATTGCTAGCTATTACAGTACTATAGGCTGAAGAAAGAATTAAAGCTTTTAAATTTCATTTGAGCTGGTCTGGCATTACAGCCAGAGAATCTTGAATACCAAATGCACTGCAGCTGGGCCAGTGTTTCTCCAGAATAGCAGGGTAGATTTCACAGACTGTGAAGTAAACATCTGCTATTCCAGCTACAGCTGCACACCAGAGCCTTTTCAAAGATGTTTGTCTGAGGCAGACGTAGCCTTTGTCACTAAAGGCATGTGCTTTGACTTTTTTTACACGGCTATTTTTTGAGAGAATCCTTTCAATAGCTCCCAGGACAGAAAAAGCAATTGCAATACTTGTGAAAATATCTGTGGTTAGTTCTCAGAGAGGCAGCAGGTACAAATTACACAACAAAACTGGCAGGTGTTGCAAATCTGAATGTTTGTATGCAGACTCCAATACAGAAAATCACAGCTATTTTTACATATAAATTTGGCATAAGCTTAGGTGCTCTGTGGATTTTGACATTTAGATTAAATCGTTCAGTTTAAAACCAAGATTTAGCACCTGAGAACTTTTCTTCAAGCTCAGGATGAATCCACACTAAGGGATCTCTTCCCTTTTGAAAGTTGCAAATTTCTTTAAACACTAATAGTTTTAGAAACCCAAAGGTTGTTGTCTTTGATAAAGTCTGAATGACGTTTTCAGTGTAAAAATGAAAATCCAAAGAATTCTTCACCTCATCTATATATCTACGTCATCTATACCATTCGATCATGTTCAGATCATGGCTGATCATTTCCTTCAGGGATGGGATTCCTCTGCTGTGCTTACAAATCTTTTTGTAAATTTAAATTAAATTAAATTAAAATTAAATTAAATTAAAATAATTTTAATTAAATTTTAAAAATGCAAAAATAAATTAAAATAATTTGCAAAAATAAAACAAAACCAACAAAAAGTAGTACAACAATGAGAGGAGAGGTCTTGAGGAGTGTGTAGATGAAAGAGTTAATTGCAAACTATAGAGACATCACAAACAAAAATTAGGTTGAAGACTAAAAGATTGTATCCCTTAGATAATCACTGGTTACTACCACCTTCATGCAAAATGGCAGTTCCATGGGTAACATGCACTGAAAGTGATATATTGGCACAAAAATATATATTTAGTGTTTATCTACTGAAAAAAAGCAAATTGTATTTTGTTTGGGTTTTTTTTTGCAGAAAGCAAAGCTTCTTATTTATGTCACTCATATAACAAGAATATCACTTAAAATAGGAGTTTAACTAGAAAGACCTATTTTGGACATAAGAATATATTTTTTTTCAGCTTGCTAGATGGATTAGAACAAGTTTTCCAATATATTTGAAAAAAAAAAAAAAAGTTTTATTTTGAAAATTTTTTTAGTAGATACAAAAGTCACCGTTCACAAAACCAGCAATGGAAAGCCAGCTGAACCAATAACCTTAACTTCACTTCATCTGAAAAATGTTCCTGTTTTGTCCCAGAGCAAAGTTTTGGAGCAAGACAACCCATACCCTAGTAACAACCAGACTGGATTATGCCACTCTCTCATCTGTTGGAGAAGCTTTATATTGCATAGTTTATTGTTTAATCAGAGAAAGGGGTGAGGATGTTTCTTTTTATAACACTTCATAAACTTCTATAGGAAAATGTCATAGAAAGTCATCACAGAATATTCTGTACCCTGTTATCTGTACCACTTTGAAGAGAAATAAGCACTTTCAGCTTAAATTCTTACATTTTTGAACAGAAGTTACTACTTGCCCAAGACCTTCCTTCAAGATTACTAGCTCTCTTCTCAAATTAGTTTTGGAAAGTATGTCAGCAGCTCCCAGCTAATCTAGCCTAGCTGTGCAGATAAAACATCTCAGGTTTGTGTATAATTGTGGATCTAGTGAAACTACATTTTTCCAGTCAATAAACCACCACCCAGTGCATTATTCACCTCCAGCCTTCACAGCTGACCTCACTGAATTGTGATGCATACATCTGCTGATCTAGTTGGAAAATTTGCAGAGAACCTATCGCTGGTAGCTAAAAGTTATCCATCCTTACAGGTTTACCCCGTCACCTTGCATTGCTTTGCTGTGCTGCATCTTATTACAAAAGAGAAATCGAAACAATAATAGAGACATATGTGTTTTTGAGAAGGAAAGCTGTTTTGAATCAGAAGGCTAGCTAGAGCTACTTCCCAGTAGGTAGTAGCAAATCTGTTTTTGAGGGCATTTACCCTCCAATCCCTTTTGAGTTATTCAAAATCACAGAACGAATTGGAGTTCGTGTTACAGACACTCAGGCAAAACACACAGGGGAGGCACAACGCTCTATCAATGTGTTTTCAAACCAAGGGCATGAAATTTCAAAGAGCTTAAAAAAAAGGCTTCATACAATCTGGCTAAAAGGAACTCATAAAAAAAGCACGGACACAAACCAGAATAAGCAAATGAAGTTAAACAAAATAGAAAAAGGAGTACTAGCATGGAAGAACAGAACAGCAAACCCTCCAAAAATTGAAATAAAAACCTTATATATTTATTACCTGACAAGTAACACATTACATTATTATATTTCTATCTAATTGTATTGTATGTATCCTACATCTGTCACTCTGTCTCAGCAGTACTTTCAAACACAGCAAAAATGTAGGCAGATTTGTATTGTTAAATGGAGAATGCTGCCTAGCAAAAGTGGATCCAGGAGAAGCCCAAATCCTTGCCTGTCAGTACATACCCCTCAGCCACTGCTGGTTGTCCCAAAGGCTCAAATCAATTGGGTAATTGCTCAAGAAGTGGAGGCTTGTGGTCTAAATAGAGAATCTTTAGGCTCAGTTCTTACAACTGGTAAATTCTCCCGTATGAAAGTATAGAGAGGAAGTTAAGTGTTTCTCTTGCAATTAAACGGCTCTGCAAAATAAGATATATCAGCATTTTAATCTATCCAGATATTTCTGATGATGCTTTTCCTTTCTGTTCATTAATGTATGAAAATTCTTAATGCAGACAATCATTGTGAGTCCATGCCCAATGTTTCCCATTTGTTGTGTCTTACTTTAATATACCACTTTAAGAATATGTGGAAATATAATTAGAAAACCAAGTGGAAGTGCATCCCCATCATCCTTATCTATACACCTATGGAATAAATAGTCTTACTCCTCCTAGCAAGTCCCATACACATTTTCTGTGTTATTTTTCCCTGCAATCACTTTTCTTTTTCTTTTCTCCATTTATTCCAAAGTATAGAATGTGTAACTGACTTTATTTAATCAGCAAGGAAAATGAGAAGTGTAGTTGCTGAGGGATGGAAAATCATAGGCGGATAATTACTGGATGAAAGATAGGAAAATTTGGGTTTATTTTTTAATCAGTGAAGGTTTTCCTCAAGAGTTCTTTACAGTACTGGCTTTAAGAGATTTTCCATATTTGCATGTTGGGTAAGGAAAAAACCTGGGCTGAGATGACTCTTGCAAGGTAATTAAAAAAAAATACATTTCATGTCAGACTGGTACCGTTTCCTCATTCTCTAAATATAAGCATTTCTTTGAAAGAAAAAGAATATGATTATACTGATCCCAGCAATACCAAAATCATAATGAGACACATGCTGGAATGCACACTGAGTCAGTTCTTCATTATATCTTTGATCTCCAATTACTGTCATCCCGTTAAAGGATGAAACAGGTAAAAATTTTCAGGAAACATATGGGTAAGATCTACAATTATGATGCACTCAGCTTGTTTGTAAGCCTGCATTTTAATGTCTGAAGCCATTTTTAGCAAGTGAAAAGCATCCATAGTATGTAAAATCTGTTCCAAAATGGCTGCAAGGCACAAAATAAGTCTTTGTGGGGATGGTTTATCACAGGGAGGAGAGCCAGGTGTGGAATATTTTAAGAGGTTTACAAGAGAGAAACCTTGTCAGAGGTCATAGTCACATACCATAGTGAAAACAGATGAATTTTGTGTGGTCTAAAAGCTTAGAGGTAGCAGGACGCTGGGAAAATCACTTAGGTCCTTCTCTTCTCATACTCACATCAACCCCAAAGTCTTAATTAACTCAGAGAGAAATCTGGAGGAAAAGCATAACACGACTGAAAACCAGATGCTGTCCAGCTTCACTGAATACACAGCATTGTAAACTAATAATATGTAACTTACGAACCAGGTGTTTAGTATAATCACTCCTAAATGCCCTTAGCAATATAGCCAGAGATAACTCTTGAGTATTGTTTAGCCTTAACGTCTGCTTTAAACTATTACGCTTTGTTCAGTGTCACAGTGAGGTCATTTATGAATGTACACACCAGTACTCATGATTAGAATTGCATCTGCATTAACAAAAATATCCTGCCCTCAAAGTACCAGATGTTGCTTTCTGAAGAGGTTTATTTATTACTGATTTATTTAGGTTACCCCTTGAAGTGGTTTATTTGTTTATTAAAATGTATTCAGACAGGAAATATTTTAAGTAAAGTCATATGCTTTGTCTCAAAGCAGGGTATCACAGACAGCTATAACAATAAATGTTTTTTTTAACTCAACAATATATATATATTGTTGAATTAAAAATACATATAACTCATGTTATACTTGAGTATTCAAAAATAAATCAGTACATAAAGTTTTAAAATATGCTATAAAATCTTAACAGTTTGCTGACATGATTATTTCCACTTTTTTGCTGCAGTTAATTTCTAGAGAAAGCAAACACATATGGAAAGGATACCAGTAAGCACTGACAAGCTTTTGAAAATGCTATAAAATTTGATTGTGCCTCAGCACTCACATTGGGATGAGCAATACCATGGAAACCAATCAAAATACGTCAGTGTAATTACATTACAAAGAACAGAATAGTGCTCTAAACAGCTCTAGCCCAACTTCTTCAAGGATAGGACATAAGACTATGTGAAATAAGCAACTCCCCCCTAAAACACAAACTACATGCAGCTGAGGTACACAGCTTTTTGGGGTTTTCTATGGACAAATCACATCAACTCTACTTGGGGCATCAAGGGTTTCCAACCTCATGTCATCAGAGTATAAAACAAGGAAAACTCAGACATGGTTCAATGCTGAAAAATCATGGGCTCTGGAATCCTATTGCCTATTGCACTCAGGTAGCTGCTCTGATGGGTCTGTCATTTAGAGGGGACTCTGGGTTTCTGTGCTCCTGGATCTGCTCTAAATATGGAAATATTGCAGAAGCTCCCTGAGGAGAGCACTCAAAAGTGTTTAGCATAATTTTATGGTTTTGAAAAGAAAAAAAACCCATGCTTCTAGTGCTAATTACCAAAGGGAAGTTCTAATGCCACTAAGAGCAATGAATAGATGTCACTGATTTCAGCAGGTTTAGGACTCTGCTCTTTTGTCCTGGATAATATTTTGGGCATTTTGGGAATTAGATACTCACTACTGAGTGCAATTTATAACACAAAGGGATCAAACTTTCTAAATTTTCATATCTGGAGGTAAGTACCTCGATTCATAGTCAAGTCAGTAATCTGATTTAATCCAAAATATTCAGCATTTGTAAAGATAATGTTAACAGTCTACTGGTAAAATTTTACATTCTCAGCATTACTTTTAACATCCTTACATTTAGATTTTTATAAGTATGTTCATATGTTTTGAATAGATATCTAAATAAATATCCACATTTATTATTTACAGTGGAAAAAAATTAGAGTTTAGAAAACGTGCATGAAAACTACATGTAAATAAAATTCATTAACATCATTTACATATGGCTGGCAGCAAGACTCAACTTTGTCCCTGCTTCTAAAGCATATTACTTTAAATTTTTTTATTTAAAAAAAACCCTTATATATTAGCTTCAGAAAAGACTCTTTTCAATCTCTTGCAATTATATAAGATTTCCTACTATAACT
>NW_010297555.1:0-22390 GCF_000700745.2 Antrostomus carolinensis | reverse complement strand
CTGAGCTGCCTGATAACAGTGACGAGGAGTATGTGGGAGAATATAAATAAGTTTGCTAGCAATATCCCATTAAAGAGAAGCTTTCTGTACAATGCATATGGGATTGTTTAATAATTGCACAGTGTGTGCTGTCTTTTCTTCTTTTATTATATTGTTCTGGTTTACATGTATTGACCTGTTGTCTGGAAGAATGGGAGCAAACAGACAAAGATATCATAGAGAAAGAAAAAGCTCTTATTAGAGTAACACTGAGAAATCCCCTCAAATAGAATAATGTTTACAGACAGATTTCTATTTGGTTTTCACAAAGATGCACGTGGTTAGGGATGCAAGGTAACTTGTGCATAAATTGGAATAGCTCTTTCTAAATTTTAGCAACGATAGTGATAATAATAACTTGATGGATCAGTGACTCTGACCTACAAAGCCACTAGAGCAGAGTGGGAAAGCTATTCAGCTACATAGCATATCTCAACAAAAATTTGGGGTGCCATTCTGTGTCCCACTCTCCCTGGACCCTTGGCAATATTACTCCAGCAATGCTTTATGCATAGGGAATCTTTCCTGACAGAGAAGATACCAGGAATGATGCCTTAAAATATACAGCCTGAACTCTGTTCAGTTTCTTAAATAAACTGTCCTGGGCTAGAGGGATAACCTCATCCCACCCTTTCTAGACCTCTCTTCTTTCTGACCTCGTCCTTTCTTATGCAAAATGAGTTTATGTGTATTTTTTCACTACTTGTTCCTTTTCACAAAGGTAATATCAGATTTGGATACAGGCAAGTCTATCGCCACATTCCTTGTTTGATAAGAAGCATAGGAGGTTTTAAGGACTACTGCAAGCAGAGAGGAAAAATTAAGTCTTGCCTAGTACTCATATTGCATTTGAAGACTTGGTGCAGAAGTGAACCACTGTTGAAAGAAAATAACCTAGAGCGTGCAGATGGGTTCAGATTGTGTTAAACTGCTTATTTTGAGACATAAGGAAGCATGAGAGGCCATATGGTAACACAAGGTCTGAAACAATAAACTAGACTCTCTTTCATCAAGACTTCTACAAAATTTCAAAAAGCCAGGATAGGATATGAGCATCCAGCTTTAATCTGAGCACTTCGGGGTTACCACAAATGCCCCAAATACCATTTTCTGGTATTGCCACACTGAGAGGCTGATATATTTGTACACAAGCTGTGTACAAACGTGGAGATAAAATGTACTGTGGTGGTTTCAGCCACAGCTAAGACCATATAGTGCCTACCTCACTCCCCCCCCAACACGGTGAGATGGGATGGGAGACACAACAAAGGGGACACGGGATTAGGAATGAAGGACAGGGAGGGATCACCCACCAGTTATGGTCATAGGCAAAACAGACTCAACTTGGGGAAGAAAAATCAATTTAATTTGTTACCAATCAATCAGAGTAGGATAGTGAGACATAACAACCACATATTACAACACCTTCCCCCACCCCTCCCTTCTTCCTGGGCTCAAAATCACTTTGCTCCCCATTTCTCTACCTTCTCCACCCAGTAGCACAGGGGACAGGGAATGGGGGTTCAGCTGTTCTTTCTAGAATGAGATCCCTCCCACAGGCTAAAATTTTTTAGGAACAAAGTGTTTCAACATGGGCTTCCCATGGAGTCAAGGATCATTTCAGACAAAGGTCCTGGCTCCAGCATGGAGACATCCATGGGCTGCAGACGGGTGGAGCGCGCCTCTTCCGACACAGCTCTAGCATTGAGCATCTCTGGGGTGTTTCCTTGCTCATCATGAGTACTCAAAGTCACAACTGCCCTTGGACACAGCATTCTGCTCCAGGATGGAGTCCTCCATGGCCTACACATGGGTGTCTGCTTCACTGTTGAACCTTCATGGGCTGAAAAGGACCTCATTTACCTCCCCCCTTCTCTTCTCTGTGCTGAAGTGGGTGTTTGAGGTTCTCTGTCTCCTCCCCTTCTCCCCTTCTTCATGTTATTTATGGTCTCTTTGTTGAAGTCAATGGTTTCTCCTGATGGGTCTCTCCTTCTTGCCAAACCAGTTCTTCCCCTCATAAATATGGATTTGAAGAGGCATTTCCCTATAACTAACTGGCTCAGCTTGGACTGGAAGTGGGTGCACCTTGGAACCAGGGGAGCTTCTTGGAGCTTCTCACAGGGGCAAGAACTATAGCCCCTTCCCCCACTACCAAAAATGCGTTCCTCCCCTCCCCCCCAGCCAAACAGACATATGCACATCTTTGAAAGGAAAAGAAACACTGCAGAAATAGCACACACACTTGCAAAGGCAAAAGCAAAGCTGGTTTATATCAAGACAGACAGAAGAGATTCAGCCTGAGAGCAGAGATTTTTAGCTAACTATCAGATGAAAACAACTGGAGACTGTGAGCAAGGGAACTATCTCCTGTCATTTTATTTTTCTTCCTTCAGACAAAGGGGATTCAGTAGCTTCTTTGTGAATAAACATAACTGCGTCACAGACATTTTATGTCATTGTCAATTTATGAGAAACCTTCAAGACCTGGAAATTCAAATTAAAGAGAGAGTAAACTTGTTTGGTTCAGTATATGGACTTAACCTCACTGTTTTTTGGTATTTAAGTCTATATTTTTTTCAGTTGTTTGCCTGGGTACTCCTTGCCCTCCTGCAACACACTGGACTTAAAGGAGTAGGAAGTCAAGGTCGATGGGCAGCTTTATCAGACACCTTCCTGGGGCTGAGAGCCTGTCCTGGTGTGTAGCTGGGCCAGAGCTGGTTTCTTTCCAGCAGCCAGAGCAGCGCTGGGGTTTGGGTTCAGCTGGGATTTGTCAGGAGAGAAACGCTGAGAACATCCCCATGTTGCATTTGTGTCCCTGGGACAAAGTGAAGGACTTTGTGTTTGTCCGTCTGCAAGCGCAAGATCTCAGGGGCAAGGAATATTGACATGGATCAGCTCCATGGGCATTGGGCTCTGCCAAGGGGCTGTTCCATCTCCTGTCCCCCATGGGCAGGAGATTCATGAGGGGCTCTTCCTCTCTGGCTCTCTCTGGCTTTGGCTCGGGCTCTGGCTCTCCCGGGATTGCGGTTTCGGGTCGGGATTGTGGCTCCTCCGGGATCGTGATCTGGGAACAGGCCGGGCTTGGTGGGCAGGTGGTGAGCAGTGGCACTGGGTATCACTCATTTGCATCTTTTATTACTATTATTATTATCATAATTATTATTTTAATATCATTATTATTTTCACTTTTATTTCACTGATTAAATAGTTCCTACCTCACCCTATGAGTCTCCTTCCCCTTGCCCCCCAGTTCTCTCCCTTGTCCCCTGGAGAGAGTCAGTGAGCAAACGGCTGTGTTCGCTGCTAGCCAAGTGCTCACCCAGTGGCAGTCCAGTGAAACTACCACAGGGCCAGCACAACATCTCTTTTTATGCTTTATTTGTCTGCAACAGAGCATAAAGTAAGGGAAGCTAATGGGGTTTTAGAAATTGATAGAGAAATGTTGATAAAATGTTCTTTACAGCTTGTTGGTGTCAACCTGTCCCAAGAAAAGCAGCTTTTCAGAGAGGCTTGGGTCTCGTTAAGACACCAAAATACAGTTGTTTTCAGAAACAGTAAGAAAACTGTGTACTCAGCAGATCTCTGATTCACAGAGCTGCCACAGCGACCTGCTGGGCAAAGTATCTGAAAACATGTGCTGTTGTTTTCAGATTTTCTAAAGGTGACCTAAGGCAGGTCAAAAATACACTGAAAAACCAAGATTTATTAAAAGCCTAGAGCAAATAGACGTGATGACTGCATTCTGGAACAAAAGAGAGTAACATTTTTAAGCTGTTTCACTGTTTTAAGGAAGGAAATTTATCAGCCTCCCTGCAACCTCAAGCAGTGACTTTCAATAATCTTTAATCCCCATCCTCCAGTGAAGGATGTGAGGTGTGATAGTTTCAGTTTGACCACGTCAGGGAGGTCACAGAACTGCAGCTTGACCAAGTTGTTACTGTGAATGAAGGTTTATTTTAAGGTTATGGACATTACTGAACTAAGTTGAACCAGGGTGCTCAAAACAGTAACAAAGGCTATGAACTACTTATATAGCTGTAAAGAAATCATGCCCCATTCAAATGGGCGAAAGCAATGTGGATATTAACAACAGATTAAGACAGATGGAGTACAATACAGAAAAACATATACAAGTAGTTTAAGGGATAAAAGTGCACAATTAAGTGCTAAAACATTATGATTCTGAAATAAAATATTTCAGATGATGATGAAGTAAGAAAAAGTCAGAAGGTGATGAGCGAGAAATTTCATCACGTCACCTTCTGTACTAAGGTTAAAGGGTTGTTACTCAGAGGGGAAATGTGAGCACAGCCACTGCGAAGGCTAACACTGATTTTTGGTTTCAAGTCTTTCAAATCCTGACTCTTAAGTGGCTATCACAACCCCTTTCAGGCACAGAAGGGCACATTTTTTGTGCACTAATATAGAACAGTTGGGAGATTCATTATTAAAGCAGTGATTGTTTCCTTTGTCCTTTCAGACTGGTTTGTGTTTGATCTTTTAGAGAATCTGGGGAGCTGGATCTCAATGGACAAAAATAAACCAAATCAATTCACTAGCAAAGACTTTTTTCAATAATGTTTCTATTCTTATAGTGCTCTTTACATAAAAACTTATTTTGAGTAAAAGGTGCAGATTCTACTTCGGTTCACATGAACTAGACTGTGTTACAGAGACACAATCAATCACCTTTTTTTAAGCTAATCAAGAATAACATCTGTTTAACATCTCATTCAATTTCCTAACATAGTAGATATTGTCTCTAATTTTAATTTACTACTATTATCTCTTCACAGATTAGTATCTTAGGAAAGGTTCAAATGAATGAGCTATTTTGCATTGTAATTTTGCCTTAAAGTATAAGAATCCA
This sequence comes from Antrostomus carolinensis, assembly GCF_000700745.2. Taxonomy (NCBI): domain Eukaryota; kingdom Metazoa; phylum Chordata; class Aves; order Caprimulgiformes; family Caprimulgidae; genus Antrostomus; species Antrostomus carolinensis. The sequence goes on along the minus strand of NW_010297555.1, from coordinate 17,481 downwards.
AGGTTTTTGTTAATCTTTATTAAAATAACTTTTAGGATAAAACATAGGAGAACAAAATACTCTGGAATAGAATTTTCTCTGTTATAAATGAATTAAAAGTAAATTATTTATAATTCTACTTAGAAACCTTAAAAAAAAAGTAAACTGATTGCAGGAGATTTTGTCAAAACATTGAAACCAAAAAAGATAAATATGAAAGCTATGAATTGTGTAAACCATAGAGCTATGCAAATTTACACTTTTCTATGTTTCAATTTCCACTACATAATAAATTTTATTATTTTCCCTCTCGTTGCTCTTCTAAAAGGTGGACAAGATGTGCAAGGATTTTTTTTATTGCTCTTCTGTATGCTGGCACTGGAATCACACAGTCAAACCACTGCTGAATTCTCCCATTTGTATCTATTTTTTACAAAAAGATCTATTTTTACAATTAGACTCTGTTTTTGCAATTGAAAGAAGATATCTGAGTTTCAGACATCAGCGCCCAGACTGGCACAGGAAGCTGAAGAGATGCATCAAATTAAATTTTAGGAATATAGAAACACTCCCTTCTGCTTTGAAAGATCCTCTCACACTGAATGAGCGTGGAGATGTGGATGAGCTATAAAACTGGAGGGGGTGAAGGTTGGAAGAGGGTGCCATTCCTTGAGGACTGGCTGGGCATCAGTCTGTTGGTGGTGAGCAATTATTTTTCTTGGTTTTGGTTTTGTCTTTCTTTCTTGGTTGCGGGGTTATTCCTCCTTTTTAACTCAATTATCCTAACCCACAAGCTTTTTAACTTTTGCCCTTCTGAGTCTTTCCTCCATCCCTCTCAGGGAGAGCGAGCAAGTGGCTGTGTGGTGCTTAGCTGTCTACTGGAGTTAAACCATAACACATCACTAGTCTACGTGCACCCTCATGCACTTTACATCCCCTAGTTCCCTTCACCCATTCCTCCCCACCCCATAATGACTACTCAGCTCTCATAGCGTCAGCAAATTAAGCCTTCTCTATAACTACTACAAAAAAATTATCTAGTTTTTCCTGCACTCCCATCACTAAGCCTCTACAAAATATTTTATCTGTGGGAGCTGTGACTGCCAATCAATATTGTATTTAGGTCAGTGATATTTCAAAGTAAGGAAATAATGAAGTCATGGCAAAATGAACAGACATCTTAGGTTGACTGTTGATGTGACTGAAGATGATAAATATTTGTGGATTCCCTTTTTACATGGGCAGTATAGGAATCACTACTGCTTAGGACACATTGACTGATACTTTTAAAAATGGAAATTTTATCAAAAGGGATAGTTTTTTTAAAGTATGAAGGGCTTGGCTCAACAATATCAATGGGACCAAGATTAGACTTGTGTTTTATCTGTCTGTTCAGGCAATGAGAAAGCTCATTTGGGTATATAAAACACAAACAGAAGCTTTGCTCAACTGTCTTGTTACAAGCTTCATGATCACAAAAGTATGCCTATGCTTAATAGAATTGAATATTTTTAATATAATTTTATAGTTTGGTGTGTAATTGCCTATATAGATTTAATGCAATCTCTTTTTCATGTATTGGAGACTTCTATATTCCTTTGAACCAATAGAATTCAACTTATACGAAAAATACAGCAAAGGTGCCAAATTTAAGTCTTTTATGTATAAAGGGATCCTATTTTCAAAACAAAATGTAACTCTAAAAAATTCAGCTTTGTGTCCAGAAAAAAAAAAAAAAAGAAATTATTCATGTTTCATTTAATTTTACCCTGAATAAAATATCACAGCTGATACCTTTATAAAATCTATTCACCAGTCAATTTATTTTCCGACTAGAAGGTAAAAGAATTCTCAAAAAAAGGTGAAAATGATAAAATGAGCTCCTGTTTTTCATCTAGAAATAGAATCAAATGAAGAGCAACTGTCGAGAGGAGTTCCAATTACTGTACTACACTATGATGCATTTTAATTTAAAAATAGAATTTATAATATCTCAGCCTGTCCCTCTGGCAATCTGCAGACCTTCTGAGATAGTAGAACAGGTAGGAAAGCTGAATATTGGGAATCTTCATCAGAGCTTCAACCACAGTGAGTGAGAGAATTACAGCAAGACTAGGGACTCCGTAGATGTCTCCTCCTCAGGAATATTCAAAACTGAATTGAACAAAGACCTGAGAGACCTTATTTGCCCTTGAGGTCAAGGCTGGTATTAGTAAGGTCCAGACTTGGTTAACTCTGGAGGTCTCCTCCCAACTCTTCTTGACTCACAAGAAGAGTGCCTCACAAGATGACCACAGTGAGCACTACAGCATATTTTGTGACAAGTGTGTTAGTAAAAATACACTAAATTGAGAATTAAAGTTAGTTTTAAAACCAAGATCAAAATGTTGGTCAGAAACTAAAATAGAGAGTCATAAAAGTTTGGTTTTCCTTCTTCTGTCTAGAGAAAAACATTAGTACTGTTCAGCTCTGAATTTTTTTCAGGAATGACAAACCCTTTCCCTCCCTGGTGAAACAGATACACAGGGAAAATCATCATGACAGGTAAAAGAAATTGGGATTTCTGTTGATGTTCTATGCAAGGTATTCAGGTAGTTGTAGAGGGGTGTTTTTGGCTGGCAGATCTGATACAAAATGTGCTGGACACTGGTTGTGTCTCATTGTCTATAATGTGATCTCATTTTTCCTTCTCCATCTTTGTCAGGGCAAACACATTGAAGGGCAGAGTGGTGGTTTCAGTCACAACTTCACTCAGTCCTGCCACACACAGTGAGATGGGGAAAGAAACTTAACAAAGGGCTCATGGGTTGAAATGAGGTCAGGGAGAGATCACTCACCAGTGGTGGTCACAAGCAAAACAGACTTGACTTGAGGAAGAAAAATCAATTTAATTCATTATCAATCAGTCAGAGTTGGCTAGTGAGACATAACAACCACATCTTAAAATACTTTCCCCCACCCCTCCCTTCTTCCTGGCCTCAAATCACTTTGGTCCCAATTTCTTTATCTTCTCCCCCACAGCAACACTGGGGTCAGGGAATGGGGGCTGCAGTCAGTTTGTCTCTGTTGCTCTTTCCAGCATGAGGTCCCTCCCATAGGCTAAAATTGTTCAGGAACACAGTGTTCCAACTTGGGCTTCCTGTGGAGTCATGGACCTCTTCAGGCACAGCTCCTAGATCTGGCATGGGGACCTTCACAGGCTGCAGATGGGTCTCTAGCCCAACACACCTCCCCACTCTGCTCTGGGGTCTCCTTGCTCATCACGAGCACTCAACATAGTCGTAACTGCCCTCAGGCATAGCATCCTGCTCCAGCCTGGAGTCCTTCATGCCCTACAGGTGGGTATCTACTTCACCCTTGAACCTCATGGCTGCATGGGACATCATTTATCTTCCCGCTACACTTCTCCATGCTAAACTAGGTGTCTGAGTTTCTGTGTCTCCCTCCTCCTCCTCCTTCCTCATGTCAACAATTCTCTTATTGTTCAAAAACAATGGTCTCTCCCACCTTGCCAAACTGCTTCTTCCCCTTAAAAATATTGATCTAAAAATGTGTTTCCTTATCGCTAATTGGCTCAGCTTGGGCTGGAGGTGGCTCCACCTTGGAGCCAGGGAAGCTTCACAAAGCTTTTCACAGGGGTCCCCACTTCCAAAACCAGCCCACATACAAATCCAACACAGGAAGGCAGATTTCATATAAATTTCTTTCATTTCATATTGATGGTCTAACATCTTCAAACATATGCAGTGTAATGAAGGAAACATCAGAGATTTAAGAAAAAAAATATATCTCGGGGCTGAAGCACTGGAATGTCACCTTTTCATTTTCCCCTTTACTTCTCTTAACTACTTATTTCACACACTTCCACCCCAAAAGTGGTATTCAATTAGGTTGAAATTATAACATGTTAGTTTTGATCCCTTAACTGTGTATGGGATATATCTGTTTGTTTTTTTAAATACAATTTAATCTCCTTGTTTTCCTTTGTCTCCCTACACAACAACATTTTCCATTGGCAAAAGTTGGAGGATGACACAACCTTCACCAAAACGACAAATTATGAAGATCTCTAAGGCCTTCAGGTAAATGTGACCTGAACTGTAAAAACACCTTAGCCTAGTGAATTAAGTGCTTTTCTAAGCTGTTCACAACCAGCTGGTGCTGAATTTACAGGTGAAAGTCACCAGTCTGCTTCAGAAGGATGTCTGCCCTGGAACCCTCAATAACAACAGTGCTCAACTGCCTCCCAGATTTTGTTCCACTCACATCTGGATTTAGTTAAATAACTTATCTAGACCAAAGAAAGACAGCTTGTGTGCTGAGTGAGAAATATATATTATGCAGTATTCTACTATTTGGTATGCAATAAGAAAAAGATTTTTTTTGTAGCTTTTTTCTCAAGTGGAAATTATCTGGAGATGAAAAATATTAAATAGTTAAATTATCTGATTTAAAATATACCAGAAAAGACAGGGAGTTTTCTTTAACTCATTCCTATGCAGCATATTTGAAAGGAAGACAATATTACTGACATTATAATCAAAGAGTAGAGGAAGCATATGGGAGGCCTGCAAAGATGAAAGTGGAAAATACTAGTTAGCTTTACACAGGTTTAAGTCTTGCATGCAGTGAAAGACACATACTGCCAATCAGAAAAAAAGGCAAATAACGGATTTCACTGCCTTTATCACTGTAGGCAAACAAGTAATAGCTTTGACCCTACATGAAAGATATAGCACTGCATGAGATGTCAAAAAAATTGCTGAAGAGCTTTTAAGAAGCTGATTCTCTGCTGTGAAATTATACAGCCAATGGCACCCTCAGGAATGTCCTAAAGGTCAGCCAATAAATTTCATAGTTAATATTATAGAAACAGAGATGAAAACAAAACAAAAAAAAATAGATATAAATCAATCATGTCTATATTAATATTGGAGAAAAAGCAAATTTTAGTTGCCTGCAGTATTATGGAATTAAAGAAGGAAGAGCACGACAGAAAAAGATCATTCTCATGGTATTGTAGTACCTCATAGTATATATTGCCAGAAAATAATAATAGAATCATAGAATGGTTTGGGTTGGAAGGGACCTTAAAGCTCACCCAGTTCCAACCCCCCTGCCATCAGCAGGGACACCTTCCACTAGACCAGGTTGCTCAAAGCCTCATTCAACCTGGCTTTGAACACTTCCAGGGAGGAGCAGCCACAGCTTCTCTGGGCAACCTGTTTCAGTGTCTGACAACCCTCACAGTGAAGAATTTCTTACTAATAGCTAATCTAAATATATAATTTTACAGTTTAAAGCCATTACCCCCTGCTTTATCACTCCCTGCCCTTGTCAAAAGTCCCTCCCCAGCCTTCCTGTAGACCCTTCAGGTACTGGGAGGCCCCTATAAGTTTGTCTTACTAACAAGAATTTGGAAAAGTAATCTCATAGGAGCAGACCAGAACCTCTCTCCCATCTGATGACTAGAAACTTCCTTTTAATTTCCAATTTTATAGTCTTTAAGCTTAGTTATACTGACATATTCTTGTGTCAACTTTGTCATGTGATTTCTTTTGTGGTGTTTATCATCCCAAAATATTTATAGACAGCCTTCACTGTGCTAGGCCAAACAAACAAAGCTGATGTGGTTCTCTCTTGCATGTTGGGTACGGTCAGGTGTGGTGGTTTTAGCTTGGCCAGCAGCAAAACAACAAAGAGCTACTCATTCACCCTTTAAGCTTAGTTATACTGACATATTCTTGTGTCAACTTTGTCATGTGATTTCTTTTGTGGTGTTTATCATCCCAAAATATTTATAGACAGCCTTCACTGTGCTAGGCCAAACAAACAAAGCTGATGTGGTTCTCTCTTGCATGCTGGGTACGGTCAGGTGTGGTGGTTTTAGCTTGGCCAGCAGCAAAACAACAAAGAGCTGCTCATTCACCCTCCCCTGAAAGGGATGGAGGAGAGAATCAGAAGGATAAAAGTGAGAAAACTCCTGGGTTGAGTAAAAACTATTTAATAATTAAAATAAAATAACAATTTTAATAATAATTATTATAACAGTAATAATAGAATATATCAATGAGTGATTTACAGTGCAACAGCTCACCACCTGCTGACCCATGCCCGGCCTGTTCCCACCTAACAATCTCAGAGCAGAATATCCCAAAATAAAAATTGCAACCCTTGAAGAAAGAGAGAGTGTGAGTGAGAGCTCTCTGGCCAACCTTCATTTATACACTGAACATGATATTATATGATATGGAATATCCCATTGGCATAGCGAAATGACAGTTTGGGTCTGTAAATCTACTATGATTTATAGACCCTACCCCCACTTTCCTCTGCTCCTGCAGATTAGCAAAATGTGGGAAGTTGGAAAGTCCTTAATTTTCTTAACAGTCACTAAAAATCTCAGTATATTGTCAACATTCTCCTCATAAGAAATCCCACACTGAAACAAAAACACAGTGCTATTCTAGCTACTAAGAAAATTTTCCCAGCTGAAACCAGAGCATCAAGGAAGTAGCAACTTCTCTTCTTGGGATCAGCTTATTAGCAAGATCAAATTCTTTTCCCAAACACCCCAAAACACACTTTCATCTGCTTTTTTGTTTTGTTTTTTTTTTTTCCTTGATATAAATACACATAAGAAAATATGTAGTGACCTCCTCAGTCATTACCAGGGATCCTTTTGCCTTTTTCTTTAAACATTTGGGATTTTTTTGGACCATTATAACACCAACTTTACTGCTATTATCAATATTGCTAATACACCTTCATTGCTTTGTAAAGATACAACAAAACATTCACAGAAAGCCTAGACAGCATAGTCCAAATCCTACTACATACTTTCTCTTTGATGTGTCTGTAACTAAGAGTGGTTTTTGAGTCTCACATAACTAATAGGCATATATTCAGAATACTGGTGAAGACATCGGTCAAACTCAAACCTGTGTTGAACTGGGAAACAATTCTTACTGTATTGGGTGCTCTACACAGCAGGTCTGAATTTTGCTTTTTTATCCAGCAAGGATCTGCTGGAAGATTATAAGCCAAACCTGGATGTCAGACCAAACCCAAACTGAAGTCCTCCAGTTTATCAAGCCCAAAGAAAATTAAGACTTTAGGTTCCTGCCTAGGAAATCAAGATATATGTTCATGGAAAAAATCACCATTTTTCACATCAAAGTCCAAACTTCTATTCTGAAACAACAGACATCAGAGAAAAGAGTAACAACTCTTTGAGTAGTGAAACCAATGGAGAAAGAAATAGCAAATTTGATGTAAAGGTTTCTACATGTTCTTATTCTCAAAAATTGGATGGAAATACAGGTCTCATAATACACCAAAAATCCTGGGGTTTTTGCATCTACTGAGCTGAATAAACTGCTGAAGCCTCACTTGTTAAATGTTACTTTATATAGTCATAAAAAGTACAACAAAATGCAGGTGTTACGAAGAACATGCAGCTCTGCACAAGGCTCCTTAATTTTTCTACCCTGTGGAAAAGAAGATTGATAGTGATCGGAAAGTCATAATTAAATCTTAACTTTCTGTGGTGTGGAACATTCATGCCATATAGGACAAAAAGTAAGTTATTACATGGACTTCAGAGTACCCTGTTTGTAGACTTGAGCCTTCTAACACTTAAAACATTATCATAAAATGGGAATTATTAAATGCTAAAATGAAAATATACACTTTATTCAACTTCAAGTACTAGAGATTTTAAAACCCAACTATGTTTTACAACATTGTTCTTAAATGAAAGCACACATCAGAGTCAAAAGCTCACTGGAAATGGTTTTATAATACTTTGACAAAAGCAAGGGTAGGAAAATTACAGAGAAGGTTAAAAAACTGTCAGAAGCAAACAAATTGCTTTAAGAGCCAAGGAAAAAAGTTTATCTGTTGAATATTGAGCATTTGCTTTAATGGTGCACTTGATGTATTTTTTAATCATCTTTGATCGTCATTTTTGTTCATCTTTGAAATTTGTTAGTTTAGTCCTTTAACCAGCAAAGAGCTTAAAGCACTCAGACTACTGTCATGCTTACAATTTATCACGATCAGGACTTGAGTTATTTTATAAAAACATTCATCTATCATTTTATAGTTTAGGCTACATTTTGAGACAAAACATTTATTTCCTCCTCTTCAAAAATTTCCAGGGAATTATTTTTATATATTGACTTGTTTGCACATCACATATATATCACTGTGTAATAATTGAATTACTTAATTAGCACTTACACATTACTTTGTTTTGTAATCTGGGGAAGTAACCTTTTAAAGTATGACATTACCTTTCCTAGTCTAGATGGTGACTTTTCAAGTTATTTTCATAGGCAAAAAACCCATTATTTTCTCCAAATGCTGTGCAGATAAGATGCAAAATTTATGTGTCTGGGTCAAACGAGACTATACAGACATAAAAGTAAAACATTGTGTTTTGATTCACGCCAAAAAATGTTTTAAAATTACTTCACTGTATTCTACATAAATTTCAAAGCAGAACTACTAAATTTGACGAGTTTTATTGCCAAGTTAGACAACATATATTTTTTAAAGCTTCAACAAAGCCTCAGAGATAAGAATTTAGTTTCTTTTATTGGCATAGTGATTAAAATATTAGACACTTTATACTATTTGAAAACCAGCATTAATTAGATCAGAGTAATTAACATGTAGCCAGATAGAACAAATATTCTGCTGTGAGTTTTCCCTGGTTTAAAAACTGGTTCTTAGGCCTAATAATAACCAAAATCTTACCATGTATGTCTCACTATCAGCTGTACAGTGTACCAATAGAAAAAGCTAGATATTTACACAGAATTCAGCCCATTTCTTAGAATAGGTACCCAGTGATGAATAGTGTCCTGTCATTTTTTATGGTACTCTAAAAAATTATGGTCAGAATTGCTGACCACATGAAAGTCAGGTTATTGCTTGTGACATAAGTAAAAATTAGTTAAATTCCTACTTAGCAGCTTTACTAGTTTGAAGGGCAGAAACAAAAATGGTAAAATTTTCCTTTTATACTGAAGTTAGCTTTTTCTTTTCTTTTTAAATTGTCTAAGACAGCAAGGAAGGCTCCAATTTTATCATTGTTTTGAATTTGAATATTTGAAGAGGTACTTTGCTGTCAGGTAATACGTATATTTTGTTAGGAAAAGTATGAAGTCAAGTTGTTTTGAAAACCAGAATGTCAATAAGAGTGCTTATAATAAGACAGTGATCATAATGATAATTTACATGTGAAAACAATGTATGACCAGTGGAACTAGGGATCTGGAATACACTGTGTCTGGCGAGTTGCAGCTTGGTACTAAGGTGTAAATTCAGTAACTAGCATTTTAAATGTTAATGTTTCTAAAATTATTTTTTAGGATTTTTCTATAATATTGATCATCTTAATCTGATGAATCAAAAAGACTCAGAGCATAAAAGGAATAGTGAAGGGCTCATCATTCCATGATTTATTTTATAACCTATTCCATGTGATTAGTCAGGAGATATCATAGAAAACTTAATAAAGTATTGAGCTCTGTCTAATCTAGCAGTCAACAGCCTAGTTGTTCAAGAAGTTTGGACAAGATTTAAAGGTCTCAGCTTCATGGGATTTGACTCCAAAATTGAGGAAAAAGTCATAACCATTACATTCTACCATGTGTTTGTGAGGGCCTGTGCATTGTGCAGCTTCGTTGAACAATCTTCTTGAAATTACATAGCCAAGAATGCAAGAATTGTTGGGCTCATATCAAGATCAAGAAAGAAAAAGGTTTACTTCTACAGCCACGTCACCTTCTCTCACCTAGAAGGCTCCAACAGTGAGGTGATTGTGTATGGTGTAGGTTTGTTCGACAGCCAGTGCTTGTCTACTTACAACAGACTGCATCTAAAAAGTCATGCTTCCTTTCTTTAAGTGTGGTAAGACCATTCTGAGGATGCGGATGGCAAGAGACAATGGAAAGCACTGACATCACGTTCTTGCACTGCTTGCACACAAAGAAACCTGTGACTAACCACATATAACTCTTTGCAGATCACCAACTTTTCTGAGACACATCCAGCTTTGTACGTAAAGGATGTGTCTACCTTAACCTGTGGATCATATGATTGAACACAGAAGGTGCAATTCCATAGATAAGGTGCCACAATGCTAACTCATGGTAGGTGGTGTTGGCTGGTCTAGGGGTGCTGCCTGGCAAAGCACACATCCTTATCTTTTAACAGAGAACAACCAACAATTTCCCCAACTGTTGTTCATCAGTGGATAAGATTAATTGTTGTTCCTTGCCTACATGGCAAGTGAGCTTTTGCCTTTCACTCATGCTTAGATCGCTCGCATTCCTCTCAGGCTTAATTATATGGATTGTCATATTATTGTAATAAATGGATCAGACTTGGTCTTTAGACCATTACCATTTTATCCATTATCCAAAGAACCCTTGTCATCTGACATTAAGAAGTTTTACCTCAATGTGTCCATTCTCAGTGTAATATATTTATTTATATGTACAACACAGACACATGCACACACACTGACACAGATAAAAAAGTCAACAGAAGGTGTGTGAGAAGTTCAGTTGAGTGTTTGTGTATGGAAGGACAGGAGTGCCAAGACACCTATAGCAATTTCACTGAGAAGTTCTTACACTTCAGTCTTTACATCCTGCAGCTCAGTGTAAGCTGATAAAGACAATTCTAATGCAGCTAGAGAAAGAACACATAAAGCATATTTTATAATACATAAATCCTAAAAGTCAGTCTATTAAAAAAATCTATCACAATTAATCACAGTCAAATTCAATATGTCAAGTTCCTACTGAATCTTATCTTGAAATACAGTGAAGCTTAACAACAATCAAATTTTGGTAAACAGCCCATAGAAAGGAGATAGCAGCTGAGCTTTCATTCCTGTGCCATGAAGATATATGGCTATTAATAGATTAGAAGCAATGAGAAACTAGTAAGCCATATCACCTAAATGAAAAAAAAAATGGAGAAAAGAAGGTATAATCATATTTATGAATATGTATTTTTGACTAGGTATTTTCTTTTTAATATCATTTGTAACTTTGTTAATGCCATAGCTGTGACCAAAGGTGCTCAAAGGCCATTTCATTGCTTCAAACAGGAAGCAGCCAAAGTCATATTTGTTTTTCTTATCAAATATTCAATGAATTTAAGCCTAATGTTATTTAGGAAAAAAAAAACTAAACAACCCTTTTTGACTGTATATAAAACAAATTTTCAGACACACACATATATATACATATGCATGAGTTTGTAGTTGAACCTTGGCTGGCTGGCAGATGGCCAACCAAGCTATTCTCTTACTCTCCCTCCTCAACATAATGGGGGAGAAAATAGGATGAAAACACTCCTGGGCTGAGATAGGAACAGGGAGATTGCTCAGCATTTACCTTTACAGCTAAAACAAACTCTATTTGGAGAAGGTTAGTTAATTTCTTGCTAATTAAGAATAGAGTAGGATGGTGAGAAACAAGGGCAAAACTAAAAACACCTTCCTCCATCCTCTCTTTGTTCGCAGGCTCAACTTCACTGCTGATTTACTTACCTTCATCCCCTGAGTAGCAGGACAAGGAGTGGGGGTCATTTCACGACACGTTGTCTTTGCTGTTCATTCCTCCTCACACTTTTCCCCCGCTCTATTGCAGGGTCCCTTCCACAGGAACCAGTCCTCCACAAACTTCTCCAATGTGTGTCCTTCCCATAGGCTGTAGTCTCATGAACTGCTTCAGTATGGGTCCTTTTCACTGGGTGCAGTCCTTCAGGACAATGTGAGACCTGCCAGCAGATCTGCCCTAATGTGAGCTCCTCTCCATGAGGTCACAGCTCCTGCTAGGAGCCTGCAGGTTTGCTCCTCTTATATTTTCCTCATTCCTCTCTCACAGCTGCCATGCAGCATTTTTTGTCCTCGGGGCAACCCCTGGTCTCTTCTCACAGAGCTCATCCCTGCAGCCCTCCTTGCCCACCAGAATCTTGCCACAGAAACCCAAAACATATGCACACATCTCTATAAAGTTCAGTAGAAGGTCAGACACTTAAACTGAAGACATTGAATCCAACACTGAATTTCAAGTACAAAAACTTACTGAATCTGAAATCACTATAATTTCATTTCAAACATAGGCAAGAACAGTTTTTGAAACTTCTATAACATCCAAAATAGCAAGTCAGCCAGCATGTGTCCCAACCTTTGATGGCAGTGTTAGTCTTTAATCAACATGCTTTTGCCTGTGCATGCTCATAAATCCATTATTTTGTTCGTATTTTGGAGCAGTTGCTTAAATTTCAGGCTGTGTGATCCCATTGTACAAGTAACTTGAGTGTCTGTAGGAATTAAAGGGAGAAGAATTACTTCTAAGGCATTTTTTTGCAGAACTGGAGAAAACTACAGTTTCTGTCAGAACCCTGCACTGTTATGTCTTACTGATTTCCTACCACCTCATCTGGAAGGCTATTATCAACCTGTCTTTCCTGGGTTCAGGCCCCAACATCTGCTTTGCTTCAGGTCAAAAATCATTCACCTCCCACATGTTTTTTTACAGCTCCATGAGCCTAAGGGCCTTGTAAGCCCCAGTTCTTGGTCTTCTCATTGCTCTGCTCTTCAGCAAAGCTCTGGGGGACGTCCTTCCTGACTCCAAAGTGCTCTCAGGTAACCTCCAGAACGCTTCTGCCAAGCCAAGGACTTTTCAAGGTCATTCCCAAGCATCAGGACAGTAAGAAAAGTTCCTGGGGACTAGGACAGAAAAATGAACAATTTTTGATCCTGTTTCTTCCTAAAACTACCTTTAAAATTTCTTCTGAAGATCTGAAATAAAAACTACAACCTAGAAACAAAACCATGTTTTGACAAACACCTCTTATATGGTGTCTATTAAGCAGATCACTCCCAGAAACCCTCTCCTATCTTGTCTGTAGCATCCTTTTATTTTGAATGTGTGTGCAGTATTGTAACGTCCTGTGAGGAAAGGCACAGTGAGCATGTCAGGTTTGCACACAGGAAAGAAGTACTAATATCCTTGTAATCCAGTGGAAAACAGTGCAGTGATCCTCAGCTAGACCTGATATGACTACGTGGGACAATGCCAACCATATAAACATACAATATTCTGGTCTTCCTGAGAGATATATAACCTCCCAGTTCCAAAGATAGCTCAGATGTCTCTTCTTCTCCTTCAGAAGTGTGGTGTGCCATCAGGAGACAACATTCCCAGGGAAGACCTAGCTCTAATGGATCCAACCCAGGTATTTCTATCATAAAAGAAAAGATCTTTAGAATACTCTTAGGATTTTATATTCTCCTCTGAGCATCTGTAGGCCACATTATTTTATCTTTGGTGCTATGGTTACCTAAACCAGCTGGAATAATGTTAGATCAGGTATAATCTATTGCAATCAAATCTCCTGACTAGTGTCTGACGACAGTCTCAAATTTATGAGAATTCCATGGTAGAACAGGAAAGCTAGTCTTTTGAATGAGTATGTTAAAATAGTACTATCCATCCTACCAATTCATTTAAATATTTGAATTATAGTAACAGAAATATTTTATATAATTTTCATTCAGCAATATAAGTTTACAAGTGCTATGTCTGTGTGGTTGCACATGATAACCAACATCTCCAGCATCCTTCACCACAGCAGCTCTCCATTGGCTTCTGGAGGAATCTAGGATGCAAAAGAAATAGGCAATACAGCTTCCACAGCTTATTTTCTTAAAGCAGTTTTAAGATTTTCTTCTGTCATTCCTGTTTGTCGCCAGACTTAAAGTCATGGTGGCAGGGAGTAAGTAGGAAAAGTCTTCAGGAAGAGGTTTTAAAAAAGGAAGACAAGATATTTTGTACTGTATTGTACTATATTTTGCACATTAACTTCTTCATTAATGTAAACAAAAATACTTACTTTTCAAAAAATGGTATTTTATCTTTCATTCTCTTTGCTCTTTTTTTTTCTTTAATATCATTTATAAAACAAACCAGCTTGTGTACTGGATTTATATAACTTTTACAGAAAGCTAATTACTGGCAATCAATGCATGAACTAAGCTTCTGGTTTCAGAGGGCTATGAAGTTTAAAAGTCTTTGTAAAATTATGGAGTTTATGAGGACAATTGCTTAAATTGGTTTCTTCTAACAACTGTTTTCTGATTTCATGTTTTGTGCAATGTCTCTCAAATGCTGAGATTCACAGGACAAAGAGGATACAGCAGATCTTTCATCAGTTTTCATGTTCCTGTTTGTTAATATAAGTCATTTAAACCCTTAAAACATCATTCAGGGTACTGACATATTTGAAAGGATTAGGAATTAATTGCATTTTAGATTATGAAATCTCATTTCTGAAAAGTGTTGTTGTGTACTCATTTTTTATAAGCTTTGGTTGCTTATGTTCTGAAAAAAATAAGGGGCCAACTTCTGCTGAAGAATATGGTGTAGTCATGTTCCCACACAGGGAACTCACAAGGTAGCTCTCTGCATGGGAAGTCATTGCCTCACTGTGAAAAAAACCAGCCCTTTTTTACTTAACTCGATAATTCTCATTAAATGTACTGAATCACCTCTTCTTCCCTCATAAAACTCTGAAATTCAGTGTACCATAAAAAAAAAATGAATCTTTCAGTTAAACATTGTCTTTTAAATTCATTTTGAAAACAGGAGTTGAAAGAGCACTCTGAAATGCAAGGCATAAAGGTGTCCCAGAGTTGAGGAAAAGGCATCCCTATTCTTTCCTTGTTGGAAATAAAATTTCTTGGTAACAAATAGTATAAAGTGAAGCAATGCTGGCCACAGTACAACATCTATTTGAAATAAATCAGCGTGTCAGAAGGAAGCTATGGTCTGTGCTGAGTAATTTATCTTTCCCCTTACCCTCAGCTAGGATTTTATGATGCTGAGTACTAGGGAAGAAGTGACAAATACTAAGAAATAAAGTTTGGAATATGTTCTTATGCTTTGCTATGCATCACATATATTATTTTCTCCTGAAATCATGTTTAGAAATTCATAGGTATGAATTTTATATATTCAGATAAAATTATATCTTATCTCCTGAAATCATGTTTAGAAATTCATAGGTGTGTATATTACAGATAATCCCTTATTATTTGCAGAAGGAATTAAATAGTTTGAATTCCTACCATTTTTTAATCATATTCTTCCTAGAAACATTGTTTTAGGTGTCAGATTACAGTAAAATGGAGAGGAGTTGTTCTTTAAAAAGTACAATAAAATAACCCTGCAAAAGTTCTCCTTTGCCTGAAGGAGAGTCCTGATATGTCCTGGCAAGAAGATGTTGGCTGCACCACTGTGTTGATGTTGTGCAGGCATCTAACACCTCGTTGGAAAATCTATCCTCTCTTATCTTCCTCACAGGACACCTCTCCGCTGACGAGGCTGTGCCCTGGGACCCTATTAACATGTTCTAACATCTCACCTTACGGTCATGGGTCATGGATAAATGGTTGTGTGTGAATTCAAGATTACATACTAGAACTTTCAATCCAAGGCTTTCCTCCTGACATGCAAAAAACCCAACCAGGCAGCACATGACATCTGAGAATTAAACTTCCCTCTTTAATCCTCGCAGCTAATTACTGAAACACCTTTCTTAGGCTCTTTTAAAAACAGAAGAGCTGAGATATATTCAAACACACGCAAAGCCCTTGTAGGCATGCTATAAACTTCTGTTTACAAACACTTCCACCCGTTTTCTCTGAGAAACAGCAGCACAGACTCCACTTTTGGGTTCTTTCACAGCAAAAAATCATAACCAGGGGATGCTCATGCCTGGGGCTCAAAGTCCTGGCTGCTTTCTTCTCCCCCATATGTCAATACTCTCTTGACAGTACTTGGGTATTTCCTGTGCTGACTCAGCACTTCTTGAGCTCAAGTGCTGGTACAAAATTTTGTATGGACATAAAATAGTCTAAGACACTCTGGGGACTTGGAGAACATGTGAAATTATCCTTTAGGTGTAGCAGCTCTTGGATTGTGAGTGTAGGGTAGAACTCAGAAACAGAAGAAGCTGCGAGTCTTAAGAGGGAAATATAAAAATGTTTCTTCTGCAATGATTTACTACATTCAACACTGAAAAGAGCATGAGAGCCTAGACTGAGAGCTCATGGTAAAGAAAAAAGGCTTTGAATAGCTACAACTGCATTCCAGAGTAGAACATGTATTTCTAAATCCTAAAGGTCCACATTAGAAGACCGTAACCAAATGTTGACAGCATTTGCATTGATATTAGCCTTACATCTCTGTTTATTAAACAGGTAAGAGAAACAGAACTAAATAGATAGATAGATAGATAGATAATAGATATATAGATAAATAATAGATAGATAAATAAGTAAAGTGAGGGGGGTGGAAGAATACCACAGAAAATCCAGTCTTTGCAGAACAAAGGTGAAAGTACTAATGAAGAGCTTATTCTTTGCAGCGTTAGGGAATCTTCTTTTTCTTCTCAGAAGACCAAAAGGACATAAATGAAATTAAGGGTTCATTAACATGACTAATTAATTTTTTCTCTTATTCTTCAGTTCACAATTGTAACTTATCAACTTTCATAATTAGGTTGAGGGTACTTCACTTTTTAATGGAATGGAAAAGTATGAGGAAGAATTCATTCTGATTAGACATAACTACTGTTTCAAATAGGCATTATATCAAATTCTCAGCTAATTATACTATGGGAATTATCATGGGTTTTGCTATTGAAATTAATAAATCATTTGATAACTCCTCTTTTCATAGATTATTGAGGTTTCAGGACATTTGTTTCTCTTAATTAGGCTATTTAAGTACCAGACAAGATTTACTAGCTGAATAAAAAAAAAGTGGTGGTTCTGAAATAATTAATCATACTTTAACCAATATTTTAACTTTTCAACAGTTTTAGGGTCCAAAGACACACATAACAATTATGTCAATTATTCCCTTCATCTGAATTGCCTTCAGTATTGCCTTAAATAGATTTTATTCCAACAATTATATCTTCTCAAATCTTATTAGCACGGCTAAAATTCTGCCTTAGTTAACAGTGGTGCTTAAGTATTAGATTGTCTTTCATCCATGAAGTCTGTTTGTGGGACTAGATTGTACTTAACAGGTTACTCTGTGAATAAAGCCAAAGGACTGTGACATCAGAACTGGACAATGTGGTCAGAACAAAGCAGTTGCAGCAGAAAGCATGAACAGAAATTTGTAATCTGAACTCGCCTTACGCAGAGGAGCTTTCTAAGTCCTGCTGGATGCTGGTATCTGGACACTTCTGAGAGCAAGGATGCTGATAGGAGCTGCTTGATTCTTCTACAGCAAGATGTGAGCTGTGATTATCACCAATCAAGTGTTATTGTAAATGTAAATTGTCTGGGACTTGCTAAAGGATGTAAACTAAATTAGATACTCTTATTACTTCTGAGTAAAGCTTCCATAGGTAAAGCATAGCTACATTAGCAAGTATTTCTTGAATTAAATGAAT